>NC_057812.1:540103011-540278876 GCF_018294505.1 Triticum aestivum | reverse complement strand
TGCCTGGCCTCCAAGTCACAGTCGCCTCAGTAAACCGGATCGATCTCCGTGTCACCGGGTCGCCTCCTCCTCGCCTACACCGTCTCCACGGGCGGGCCTCAGTGCCACCTCTACCGCGTGGCCGCAGCCCCGTCAAGTCGCCACGGCCACCTCGCCTTGCCTCTGAGGCGTCTGTCGGTGTCAAAACCGGCGGATCTTGGGTAGGGGGTCCCGAACTGTGCATCTAGGATCGATGTTAACAGAAGACAGGGGACACAATGTTTACCCAGGTTCGGGCCCTCTCTATGGAGGTAAAACCCGACGTCCTGCTTGATTGATATTAATGAATATGAGTGTTACAAGAGTGGATCTACCATGAGATCGTAATGGCTAAACCCTAGAAGTCTAGCCTATATGGGTATGGTAATGAATATATGCGTTGTCCTTTCTGGACTATCCCCTTTGGTTTATATAGACACCGAGGGGATCTAGGGTTTACATGGAGTCGGTTACATAAGAAGGAATCTTCGGTCGCCAAGCTTGCCTTCCACGCCAAGTAGAGTCCAATCCAGACACGGTGCAGTCTTCGGCCTTCATGTCTTCACATCCCATCAGTTCGACCAATAGATAACAGGTCAGACGCCCAAGACCCCTTAGTCCATGACTCCCTCATAAGTAGCCCCTGAACCTGGCTTCAATGACGAGGAGTCCGGTGCGCAGATTCATCTTCGGCATTGCAAGGCGGGTTCCCTTCTTTCCGAACTTCAAGATAGTCTTCGGATGCGATGACTGTATCCGGACCTGTCACACACGCCATATATAACCGCAGAGAGAACATATATTATTGGACGAGTCTAATCCGATGACAGCTTTTACAATATGACATCGCGTTTGTCCGGCCGTAATTTTGAACCGTTTTTCGTCTGCCGCTCCATGTTGCGAGACGCGGTTGTCATTGGCATGTCTTGTCAAAGCAGAGATCATGCCCCCTTATTACGGGATTCTCATCAATACGGGCGTGGGCAACCCAACCGTGCCGTTTTGCATGGCTCTCGGGAATATGCGAGTTCAAGGCGAGCGGGGAGGCGCTTGATATTCGTGGTCTTTATAAGGGGATAAGGACACTCTTCCTTCACCCACACCCTTCTTCATCTCCAGTCCTTCCGTCCTTGAGCTCTAGCGCCCAAGCTTTCGGCTTTTCCTTGTACGAGAAGACACTCCAATCATGTCCGGATCCAGAGCTGGAGGCAAGTGGATGGCCTCCTCCATTAAGGAGAAGAACATCATGGAGCTCCGAGAGGCAGGCTATATAGCCAACGAGATTGCTCACCGACACCCGGAAAGAGGGCAGATCATCCCCACCCCCGATCCCCACGAGAGGGTTGTGTTTCTCACACACTTCATCCGCGGGCTGGGATTTCCTCTTCGTCCATTTGTCCATGGATTGATGTTTTACTATGGGTTGGACTTCCACGATCTGGCCCCCAACTTTATCCTCAATATCTCTGCATTCATAGTTGTGTGCGAAGCCTTTCTCCGCATCCCACCTCACTTTGGCTTATGGACGAAGACTTTTAATGTAAAGCCAAAGGTGATGCACGACCAACCGGCCGAGTGCGGAGGTGCCATGGTGGGCAGGATGCCCAATAACACCTGGCTCAAGGGCTCCTTTGTAGAGATGGTGAAGGGATGGCAATCGGGGTGGTTCTATATCACCGAGCCACGCAACGCCAACTGGGCGGCGGCTCCCAACTTCCGATCCGGAGTCCCGATGCGGCTTACCTCCTGGCAGGAGAAGGGCCTGACCTGGGGATCTCCACAAGAGATCACGGGGCTCCAAACGTGCCTCCAGAATATGATAACCCGGAATATCAAGCTCGTTGATGTGATCCAGGTCATGCTTGTACGTCGGGTCCTTCCATGCCAGCGCCGGACCTGTTATTTGTGGGAGTTTAATCCGGGCAAGCACCAGACGCTGCTAAGGCTCTTCGGCACGACGCACGAAGATATCTGGAAGGTGCTCTTCAAGGACAGCGAGACGCCACCTCCCTTGACCAAAGATCATGAGCTCAACTTTAAGCGTCAGGCCAATTCGGTAAGTCCTCAAGGTGTAGTCTTTAAGGACACACTTCCAAGAAGGATACCAAGCCTGCTTGTCAATTTCTTTTTCAGGCCTGGGTCGATCTAGCGAGACGGATTAATAGTCCGGCTCCACTGCCCGAAGATGAAGAAACCCCACTTCTTACCAAGATGCAATTTCCGGTGCCTTACGACGTGCCGGAGAAGAAGGTCAAAACCAAGGTCAAGGGGACCAGGCGTGGGCTTCGCCGAAGGAGCACCTTGGTCATCTCGTCTGACGATGAGATGGACCCCTTAGCCGCCGATGACAATGATGAGGAGGGGACGACTCCCCTCTTGCGAGAGGAAGGGAGAAAAGGAGGACTCTACGAGTTTGGAGGCGGAGGCGCCCAAGAGGGGGAGAGGCTCCTTCGCGGATAACTCCACGTGGGATGTTCACAGCAGTCCGGAGCGATCTCGTCGGACCAAACCTCAAGCCGCCTCATGAGTACCAGAATCAAAAACATCCCACCTTCTTGATTTTTAATATTAACGCATATTAAACCTTGTTGTTGTAGTCTGGCACGCGAAGGCTCCCCGCGATCCTCGACAAAGGATTCACTAGACTCAAAGGAGATGGCTAGCATGTATCCGCCACCTGCTCATTCCATCTCACCCCAGGGTGACGACGAGGTGGCGTCCAAAAAGACTTTCCCAGGCCGGGGGGAGATTCCGGAGACCATCAGGGTGACGCCCTAGGATGACTCCTCGGCCGCCAGACATACGGGGGAAAAAGTCCCCACGGGGACCGGTGACGGGGCCCGAGTTCCCTTCGGGCCTCAGCTGGATACCACTCCAGAGATCTACATGGCTAGGGGGTCCAGCGAACGGCATTCCCCCCAAGGAGGGAATGTGCCTGTTCCACCGGTGACCTCTGCTGGAGGCGCTACAAGGCGCCTCTATCGTGGATGATCGTCGTGTTCTTATGGACACGGTAATAGAGAAGGTTCGGTTTGTCAAAAACGGACTGACCGAAGCCTGCACCAGCCTTCTAATGGGCTTTGAGGTGAGTAATGTGATTGTAGGAAAAATATTGCCGTATAGACAGTAGCCCCTGATGCTCTATTTGGTGTTCGGGAGGAAAAGCCAAACAGAGGATCGAGAATAAATATCGCAGGAGTCTAACATGAGTTGTCTATGTGAATAAGCAGGTACCGCTGTAGACTGCCACTGCTCATGCTGTGGAAGTTTCTGGTTTGGAGCGGAAACTGGAGTAGGCCGAGGAGGAGCTCGGCTTCGTGAAGAAGCAGTTGGACAATAGGCAAGGTATGCAGTAACCTATGGGTATATTTCGAAAAAATGAGTAGTCCAGCCGGACTAAAGTGTCACAAACATTATTAGTGTCCACGACCGAGGTGGCGACACTTAAGAAGGCGTTAGCCGAGGCCGAGGACAAAGCGGCCGCGGAACGCACCGCGCACGAGAAGCACGAGGCCCAGATTGCCGAGGCGCAATAACAACTCCAGCGAGTGATCGAGAGATTTGAGTCCTTGGAGCGCAATTGTAAGGTGCAGGGGTCCAAACTGGCAAAGGCCCGCCGGAGCGGACAGGATGCACGAGCCGAAGCCCAGGACGCTCTCTAGGAGATTCAGGCGGCTAAGAAGATTACGGAGGGTAAATCTTTCGCCCTGCATAGCGAGTATGCATAAGAAACGTTCCTTGTACTTATCCGAATTCGGGTTTTCCAGGCGCATTTACGGATCTTCCGCGCAGTATACCGGATGTTGCTGAGTATTACAGAGCCAAAGAAGGAATGTCTACGGAGAAGCTATTCTGGTCCCAGTATCTTGGATCCGAACATCCGTTGCCCTTCATTGACCAGCTGAAGCAGTTGGTCGAGCTGCACAAGTCAACGGAGCTAGCCATGAAGGACCTGATAGTCCGGCTGTGGCCTGCCGATCCTGTACCTAGCAGCTATTTCGAACTTGTAAAACGGCATGTTAACGCCTCTCTGCGGCTTGAAACCATGAAGTGGTCGGTCTGCATCGAAGGTGCGCGTATGGCCTTTGCCCGCGTCAAGACGCATTGGGCAAAGCTGGATGCCAAGAAGCTGATGACCGAGGGACCACCGGAGGGCAAGGAGCATCGTCGACCCGAGCTCTATTTTGACGGCATCTTGGAGGGGTCCCACCTTGTGGCGGAACAATGTTCGAAGCATATCATTTTACCATGAGAACATGTGTATTATACTATCATGAAATATGGAGCAGTGATGTTATGTATTATAATGCTTATGATTTACATTTTACCTCATGTGCGGTTGTTTATGAAATCTGAGGGTTGACCAGTCGTCGGCTTCTGCCCCCACGTAGATAGTACAGGGGTGTTCGGGATAAATTTAAACACTCTTTACTCCATATTCTGGTCCTTAAAGGAGGTGTTTAGCGCAATGAACAAGGCAATCAGACTATGCGGCCTTTACCGCCCTCACTTAGCCATAGGAGTTTCACAAAAAAGTTTGGCGAAGCCCCTGGTATTTGGAAGGCCGAACTAGGGGCGCTATACATGCCTAATCGGAGGGACCGATTCTTGGCGTGAAGCGGAAAAAATCTCTAACGATTTGGAACCTCTCGAACAGCTGACCAGCTCTCGCCGCATCATGATAGTCAGTTTTCGGCTTTCTCTACTGAGGTGCTCGTCCGGAAGAACCGGGAAACAATCGCAGTAATTCTCCCTTTACTACCTTAGCCGATATAGCAGAACGTAAGGTAGTAAGCACAGGAGCCGGGCAACCCAACTATTGACCAAAGACATGATTCGGAGCCGATGCATATAATGCTATAAGTTCGGGGTGCTGAACTATACTATAAAAGTGTTCGTACTTTTTATCGCCGCAGTGTTGGGTGTAATGAAGCCCCTGGCGCAGTAATACGTACCATGGTGTACGTGTGCATTAAGTAATATGTACAAAGGTGAGAAAACAGGAAAATTAGGTAATAAGCTGACGCCACCATTCATTCACCATTGTGATGTAATTGGTACGTCGAGGCGTACTTTGTGCAAATAATGCAATAAGAAAGTAAAGCTATTTATCATGCCGTAACCAGGGGCGGGCTGCATGAGGGTATGTAAAACAAGTATGGCGATTATTAATAGAGACCACCTGGGTGTTCCTTTGTATGCCAGAGCTCCTTGCCTCCTTGGTGTGTTCTGCAAACGAGTCATCCACATAGACCTCGAAAAGAGAAAAAACCTGTAATAAAAAGCAAAAGTAAAGGCGTGTGAATCCCGGTGTCGGTCGAGCCGTACAGTGGATTGCGGACGAGTTATGCCTCATCGATTCCCATGGTGTTTTGAGTGCGTAGTTTATGTACGCGCGGTATTAGTGCCATTGCCTCATCAGGGCTGGGACGGAGGTCATATTGCTAACTCGGCTCTTGTTGAGCTGAGTTGTCCTGCTGCAGTGTGGTCCGGACCCTCTTGATGATGTCCAGGGGTTCAGCAGCCGGATTATAATTCTGCTTGAGAAAGCTGCTTTGGTCCTCTGCTGCTAGGGCGGCAGTGTGCTCCTCTGTACGGAGGGAGCATTCCGTGTTTCCATTTACTGTAATGATGCCACATGGGACGGGCATCTTTAGCTTGAGATAAGCGTAATGTGGCACCGCATTGAATCTACTGAATGCGGTTCGTCCGACCAGGGCATGATAGCCGCTGCGAAATGGGACGATATCGAAGATTAGTTCTTCGCTTCGGAAGTTATCCGGGGAACCGAAGACCACCTCCAGCGTGATCGAGGTCATACAACGGGCCTCTACGCCTGGTATGACTCCTTTAAAGGTAGTTGTCGTGGGTTTGATTCGTGAGGGATTAATGCCCATCTTGCTTACTGTATCCTGATGGAGCAGATTGAGGCTGCTACCACCGTCCATTAGGACTCGTGTCATGTGAAATCCGTCGATGATTGGGTCGAGTACCAATGCGGCCGAACCGCCATGACAGATGCTAGTTGGATGATTGTGATGATCAAAGGTGATCGGGACTGACGACCATGGGTTAAATTTGGGGACAACTGGCTCTACCGCATAAACGTCCGTGAGTGCGCGCTTGCGCTCCCTTTTTGGGGATGTGTGTGGCGTATATCATGTTCACCGTTTTGACTTGAGGTGGGAATTTCTTCTGCCCCCAGTGTTCGGCTGACGGGGCTCCTCGTCTTCGTCCTCGCTCTGTGATTCCCCTTCCTTGTTTACGCTATTTACCTTGCTGGCTTGCTTAAAGACCCGGCAATCTCTGTTAGTATGGTTGGCCGGTTTGTCTGGGGTGCCATGTATCTGGCACGGATGATCGAGTATGCGGTCCAAGCTGGATGGTCCTCCGCCGTTCCTTTTATAGGGCTTCTTTCGCTGGCCGGACTTGGAGCCACTGAATCCGGCATGAATGGTAGTGTCATCGGTATTATCGCCATTCCTTCGGCGTTTGTGTCTGTTGCGACAGAGCTTGCTGGTGCTGCATTTGGCCTCGCAGGGGCCTGCTTCGTTGGCTGTGTTTGTACTGCGAGCCAGCCAACTGTCCTCTCCCGCGCAAAAGCGGGTCATGAGTGTCGTGAGGGCTGCCATGGACCTCGGCTTTTCTTGGCCGAGGTGGCAGGCGAGCCATTCGTCACGGATGCTATGCTTAAAGGCTGCTACGGCTTCGGCATCCGGACAGTCAAGGATCTGGTTCTTTTTGGTTAGGAACCTAGTCTAGAATTTTCTGGCTGATTCTCCAGGTTGTTGAACTATATGGCTTAAGTTATCGGCATCGGGTGGCCGGACATATGTACCTTGGAAGTTGTCAAGGAAGGCTTCTTCTAAGTCCTCCCAGCTACCGATGGAGTTCTCAGGCAGGCTATTTAGCCAATGTCGATCTGGTCCTTTGAGCTTTAATGGGAGGTATTTCATGGCATGGAGATCATCTCCTCGGGCCATGTGTATGTGGAGAATAAAATCTTCGATCCACACTGCGGGGTCAGTTGTTCCGTCGTATGATTCAATATTGACAGGTTTGAACCCCTCGGGGAATTCATGGTCTAGCACCTCGTCTATGAAACAGAGGGGGTGTGAGGCACCTCTATAGCGGGCCGCGTCACGACGTGTCTCCGATGACGTTCGTCTGTGGTTATCGACATGGGTGTGATTAAGTTTGTCACGTCCGAATAGGTAGCTGTCGTCCCGAGTATGGAAACGTCCTCGCGATCCGTATATAGATCTGTTTTGTCCTGCTCTATTGTCCAATTCCTGCCGAAGATCGTATGTACGTTCCCGAGCTGGTCTATCCCTGTTTTTGCGAGGCGGTGGGGCGGGCTGCTGTTCGGCCTGAATTGCCGATTTATCCCGACCGCAGGGTGGCCGTTTAGCCGCCCTGTCCCGACCACGTGGTGGTTGGTCCGCACTACACGAGGGAGATATGTGCTCCGGCGCCTCCTCATCAAATTGAGGTAGCAGTCTACGCTTCAGGTAGCTCTTGACTGGGCGGTGGAGGCCGTATTGCTCAGCTGTCAGGACATCAGTCCATTTGTTGATGAGCAGGTTGTTCAGCTTGAAGCTGTCGTTGTTTCTTTTTCAGGATCCTTGCATTGGCTATGAGTAGAAGCTTGAAGCGCTCCTACTCGAGAGGATCCTTAAGCACGATGAAGTCTTTGTTGCCAAGGCTTGTCTCCTCCTCGGAGGGTGGATGGTAACTATCATCCTCCGGCTCATCTTCTATGGCCTGTTCGTCAGTGTTGTCTTGCCTGCTGTCGTGTTCCTGTTCGGATGTAGCCCCGGCGGGGTCTTTACTGTTTTCGGCGTTGCCCGGAGTACTATTTTCTCTGGTGCCAGTGTTGTCGTCCTTTGAGCGACGGGGCATAGGGCGGTGTTTGGGCCGCCGGCGCTTCAACTGTGTCTCGGAGGTTTTGTTCGCATCCGGCTCTTCTTTGTCGTCGCCAGATCCTTTAGGTGTATCAACCATGTACACGTCGTATGAAGAGGTAGCCGTCCAACGTTCAGTGAATGGCGGTCTTGGCCTTGCTCCTTGTCAGCATCGTTGTCCATGTCGTCGATGTCTTCAGAGCCATAGTCAAGCACGTCGGTTAAGTCATCGACGGCGGCTATGAAGTGGGTGGCAGGTGGGAAGAAAAATTCCTCATAATCCGTCTCTAGCTCGAACCAGACATAGTTCGGCTGAGAGTCCTTCTCCAAGGACAGATTATTTAAAGATTTTAGCACATCACCCAAAGGTGAGTGCTGGAAAACGTCAGCGGCGCTGAACTCGAAGATTGATAACCGATCTAGATCGGTGTCCGCGGGCGTACACAGTCCGGAACTTATAGCCGGAGACGAGTCTGAAGTTCCGTTAAAGCGAATATTGCAAGGCGTTGAGTCCATGTGTGGCTCCAATGCCGCGGACTCTGAGGCCTCGGATGGCTCGATCTGCTTTAGCTTTAAGGTCATTGCAGCTGGAGGAACCATCTCCTGGGTGTGATCCGATGACAGATTTAAGTCACGTTCATCGAGATGAGGTGGAGCAATCGCCGCGGGCTCTGATCCCTCGAAGATCAGGTCTCCACGGATGTCCGTGGCATAGCTCAAGCTTCCGAATCCGACCTGATGGCCAGGGGTGTAGCTGTCGATCTGCTCCAGATGGCCAAGTGAGCTGGCCTGCAGTACGACGCCACCGAATATGAAGATCTGTCCGGGGAGGAAGATCCCTCCCTGGACAGCGTCATTATTGACGATTGAGGGGGCCATCGAGCCTTTTTTCCATGACACAGTGGAACTCTCAATGAAAGCACCAATGTCGGTGTCAAAACCAGCGGATCTCGGGTAGGGTGTCCCGAACTGTGCGTCTAGGATCGATGGTAACAGGAGACGGGGGACACAATGTTTACCCAGGTTCGGGCCCTCTCTATGGAGGTAAAACCCTATGTCCTGCTTGATTGATATTGATGAATATGAGTGTTACAAGAGTGGATCTACCACGAGATCGTAATGGCTAAACCCTAGAAGTCTAGCCTATTTGGGTATGGTAATGAATATATGCGTTGTCCTTTTCGGATTATCCCCTTTGGTTTATATAGACACCGAGGGGATCTAGGGTTTACATGGAGTCGGTTACATAAGAAGGAATCTTCGGTCGCCAAGCTTGCCTTCCACGCCAAGTAGAGTCCAATCCGGACACGGTGCAGTCTTCGGCCTTCATGTCTTCACAGCCCATCCGTCCGGCCCATAGATAACAGGCCGGACGCCCGAGGACCCCTTAGTCCAGGACTCCCTCGGCATCCTCCGCGGCTATGCCTTGAGTCGGACGCCCGTCTCCTACCGCGCCGACCTCTGATGTTTATTTTGTCCCTTTGTGAGCCCCGGGTCAATTCACTTCCGCCGCGTGGCCACTGCATCTAAACTCGCCTTAACACCGGCACGCCTTCGCCTCACCAGCGGATCGCGCTCGTGCCCCAGGCCGCCGACAACACCTCTGCTTCAAGCTGGCCTCGCCGTTGCATTGAACCGCCATCATAGCCTTGACTCGACCATGCGTTGAGCCGGCCTTGCCTCTGCCATGAATCGCCGCGCCTCACCTTGGTCGTGCGCCGCCATACTCTCCAACCTCCCCGTCCACCGTCATCTCGCCCTGCTGTGACCCGCTGTCCGCGCCTTTGCATTGGGCCGCTCTCACGGCTCCGCTGAGTCGGTCAGCCCGCCTGTGTGGCCTTCATGCGCTGAGGCCTGCCAACCTCTGACCCGCCATTCTGCGCCCGGATCAATCCGCTCGGGTCGGCGGCCTCCGCCGTCCCATGCTGAGTTGCCTTTGCGGCGCTCGCCTTGCCTCTGCTTGCCTCAATGGCTAGGTGTTAACTTGGTTGGTCGCTGCTGCCTCAAGTTGCCATTGCCACTCTAAACCGCTTCGGCTATACGCGGACCTGCACTGGTCACTTCTACTGCTGCCGCCTCGTTTCACTTTCGAGCCGCCGGATTAGGGTCCTGCTGAGCCGCCGCCGGGTCGATCTCCTGCCTTGGAGCCTCTCGGTGTTAAATCGCCGAACTGCTGACGACGCGTTATGGGCTGTTTGTTCCACTGCGCTGCAGCTGCCGCTGTTCTAGCGCTTCGCGGCGGGCCACGGTCACTTGTGTTGGGGAACGTAGTAATTTCAAAAAAATTCCTACGCACAGCAGGACCATGGTGATGCATAGCAACGAGAGGAGAGAGTGTTGTCTACGTACCATCGTAGACCGTTCGCGGAAGCGTTATATCAACCCGGTTGATGTAGTCGTATGTCTTCACGATCCGACCGATCCATGTACCGAAAGCACGACACCTCCGAGTTCTGCACACGTTCGGCTCGGTGACGTCCTCGCCTTCTCGATCCAGCAAGAGGCGTGAAGTAGTAGATGAGTTCCGGTAGCACGACGGCATGGTGACGGTGTTGGTTAAGAACAATCTCCGCAGGGCTTCGCCAAAGCACTACGAAAACTATGACGGAGGATAAACTAGAGGGGACGGGGTTGCCGGCACACGGCTTGGTGTTTCTTGATGTGTCTTGGGTGCTAGCCCTACCCCTCTATTTATATGTTGATCCTTGGGGTCGAAACTCTGAGTAAAAGCCTCCACAAAGTCGGTTTCACCCAAAAGGCAAGAGTCCTTCTCGGACTCCAGGGCCAGACGCCAGGGTTCCCGGTGTCTGGGGACCCTAGCGTCTGGCCCCTGGACTCCGCAAAACTTCCTTTTTGCGCTTTCGAAAAACCTTGTGGGCTTTGCCCTTTGGCCCAAATAAAGTGTTCTCGTACCCAAACATTTCGGGAAACATCCAGAACCCCTTCCGGTGAATTCCGGAACCCTTCCGGAGTCCAAACACTATTATCCCATATATCAATCTTTGTCTCCAGACCATTCCGGAGTTCCTCGTCATGTCCGTGATATTATCCGGAACTCCGAACAACATTCGGTCACCAACATACATAACTCATAGTACTATATCGTCAACGAATGTTAAGCGTGCGGACCCTATGGGTTCGAGAACTATGTAGACATGACCGAGACACCTCTCTGGTCAATAACCAATAGCGGGACCTGGATGCCCATATTGTCTCCTACATATTCTACGAAGATCTTTATCGGTCAGACCGCATAACAACATACGTTGTTCCCTTTGTCATCGGTATGTTACTTGCCCGAGATTCGATCGTCGGTATCTCAATACCTAGTTCAATCTCGTTACCGGCAAGTCTCTTTACTCGTTCCATAATACATCATCCCACACCTAAGTCATTTAGTTGCAATGCTTGCAAGGCTTATAGTGATGTGCATTACCGAGTGGGCCCAGAGATACCTCTCCGACAATAGGAGTGACAAATCCTAATCTCAAAATACGCCAACCCAACAAGTACCTTCGGAGACACCTGTAGAGCACCTTTATAATCACCCAGTTACGTTGTGACGTTTGGTGGCACACAAAGTGTTCCTCCGGTAAACGGGAGTTGCATAATCTCATAGTCACAGGAACATGTATAAGTCATGAAGAAAGCAATAGCAACAAACTAAACGATCAAGTGCTAAGCTAACGGAATGGGTCAAGTCAATCACATCATTCTCCTAATGATATGATCCCGTTAATCAAATGACAACTCATGTCTATGGTTAGGAAACTTAACCATATTTGATCAACGAGCTAGTCAAGTAGAGGCATACTAGTGACACTCCGTTTGTCTATGTATTCACACATGTATTATGTTTCCGGTTAATACAATTCTAGCATGAATAATAAACATTTATCATGAAATAAGGAAATAAATAATAACTTTATTATTGCCTCAAGGGCATATTTCCTTCAACTTGAGTCGCCAACCTTGAGCCGTCGACGTCACCTCCAAAACTGCCTCTGCTGCCATCCGAGCCGGCCGAGTCGGCTGCCTGATGCGCTACGCCATGCCCCCGAGGGCTCTTCACGTTGTAAAGTTGCAGTAGCAAAAACAGGTTCTCTTGCTGGATGCTGGAAAGGTCAAAGGGTCAGCTACCCGATCCATGTGTTAGTAGGATAATTACTACAAGTACAAGTGCTGCGCTGGTTTGCCATCGTATAAAAGAACATGGGATATAGTGCTAGGACCACATCAGACATTTGATATGCTTTGATCCCGGTATCTACGTTCATCCGACAAAAAATATACCAGGTGCTATCTTGTCTATCTATTTTTAAGTGCATATTATTTTTATCAAAGAACAATTACTCTGGTCTGTGATATTTTTTCGCAGCACTATTTTTAATTACAAAGGTGTCGCACAAGGGACGCGCACCAGCGTTATATTTGCACTGGCGCTTGTCCCTGCCGCACTGCTGGACGGATACGTGTGCAAGTCGCCGCCCCCGTTACATCAACACAATGCGGCTAGCTTGCCCGTCCACGCGGCTTATCACGCCAGCGATTGCCTCGCCCATCCGCGCTGGCTTACAATGCCGTGGCCGGCTCATCTGTTTGCTTCCGCGGCCGACTTGGCCGTGATTAATTTCAGCTTTACCGTGGTGGTCATCAACTCCGCGGTGTATAATTTCCGTCCTAACATATAAGGTGAAATCCATTCAGTATATTTTATATTACATATTGCTTTCTTTAAAAGAGCAATTACTCTGACTTGCAAGTTCTTCAATGCAGGACAAGTTGTCTACTGCAAAAGGGATTATTATATCACTGAGCTGTTGAATGACTCATACCGGTTTATATCACGGTCAAGTATGGAGAATCTCAAAACAACTCCTTGAGTCTTCTTAAGACTCGGGGGCTATGATGACATGATTCAGTAAATGATTACCAGTTTAAAGCAGACTCAAGAACTTCGGGTCATTGAAGGGAAAATAACCTGGCCTCGGAGGTTACTGCCTTATTCGTGAAAATTTGAAGGCCGTCAGAAAATTTCTGGCTCAAAATGAAGAATTCCGGTTATGAAATCCGGCTCAAGATATATCTCTCTCCCGTAAAGCTTTGAAGCTCTCAGATTCCGGTTTACAAAGTCCTGTTCAAAAAATAATTCATTTCTTGCAAGTCCGAGTTCTCAGAAAAAATAATAAAGGTTGCGAAAGAGAACATTTGCTGCCATGATGCACGGTTCAAACATGGGTATCCTGCCTTATGGGCTTATCTTATTATGATCACATGGGGGCTTCCGGCTTATTGAGAAAAGTTATGGTTACCCTTTGATCTGGCTTATAAGCCATGAAAAAAACTTGGGGGCTTACTACCCAGGTTAAAGGAACTAAAGAGAGTCTGTTGCAAAAGCACAACTCAAACATAGGTGCCCATTGAGCACTCAAAGATATTGCTTGGGGGCACTTTGTTTTAAATAACAAGAGTTTTTATAACCCTTGTAATAGGCTTGGAAGCCAGGTGTATTCACCTAAAACCCTGGGTTATCCCGCCGTACTTTTGACAAGTCAATCTTATACAGACCCTGAACTTGTCAAAGTTAAAATGACAATTGGTTGTGTGAGGTCCGATTTATAAGGTTTATAAGGTTTAACTCAACGGCTGTGCGGCCCATGAAAGCACTTGAGATTTAGGCTTGGCGGCCTATGAAAGCCTTGTTTTTCTGATTTGTTGTTTTCTCTGAACATTGTTTTGATTCATATCCTAGTTCCATATTAACATGTGGTTTAAAACAATTCAGGCCATGTAGTCTTAATCTTTATGACTCATATTTGAGCATATTTGGGGTTTTGATAACCCATCCTGATAAAGGGCGTTAAGTTGCCAGGATATATTTGCCTTGAGCAATCAAAATCATGTTATTGCATGCCTACGGGTCAATACCCTCGACGGATTATATTATTCAAATCTTGAATAGCCAACATGGCTGGATTTTTATGATGGTTATCAATAACCAATATTATGATTGAGGTTTTCAAAGTCGCTTCGGCGCAATGGATATTATTTTATCATTGGATATAATTTATTCTACAATTTAAGGAATAGTCCTGAGTCGCTGCAAGCTTACGACCCGGCACTTGGGGGCTACATTATTCAAGTTGAGATTACATCAAATATGCAAGTCTCATGTCGCTGCAAGCATGCACCATGACACTTGGGGGCTAATGCAAAGTCATTTTTTGCTCACTTTATTGAAGACCCGACTCATCACATTGTAATGAGCCGGCCCTTGGGGGCTACCAATTGCTCCTGTCAAAACTTCAAGGTACACAAGTCTTAATCCATTATATTGAAAGGTCCACTACTCACTTGGCGGAGTACAAAGCTCTTAACCTTATGGACGTGGGTTCATGCCCCATGGCGAGGGTTACATCATATGATATTATTTTCAATGAAGCATATATAAAGTCCCTGCTCATTATTGCATAATGACCCAGCCCTTGGGGGCTACATTGGTTGAAGTTTTTCTGAGTATAAGGCAATTACAAGTCCCAGGTTGCTGCAAGCATAACAACCCGACACTTGGGGGCTACGTATGTGGAATATTCATTTTTGACTAGTGACTGAGATGAACAATCTGGATTTCTTCAAGGTTGCAACATTTATATCGAAACAAGTCTTAAGCTATCACTATGTTCTCCTCTTAAGACTTGGGGGCTAAAGTTAATATGCATATAAAGGAGGAACATCTTCAAATTCTCAATTTTGGGCAAATCAGGAAGATTAATTGTGTGATCGGGTGTTGGCAACAATCATGACCCGGTGTCTATAACAGTCATGACCCGGAGTCATCAGTTTTTATAACCCGGTGATTTTGGAAATCATAACTCAGCAAGTTCTACAAGCCTGCTGAATATCAGTTGAATATTTCAAAACCAATATTTTTTCAAGTCAGAGCATTGAAGGCCGATTCAAATGGATTATTTATTCATTTACAATATTTCTTTTACAAGCAAATTGATTATGAAGCTGGTCTATTGACCTGGATTTTCTAGAAGGAAATGACAAGGACTTAAGGATGATCAGGTGCCGTCTTACAAGAGTTCTTAACCCGGAGTATAACCTGTCAAATTTGTTCTTGTGTTTACATTGCCTATCAGTTTAACATGGATAAATCCAAATTAAACTGGGGGCTAATGTCGGGGATATACCTCACGGTATGACTCAGCCAGAGTAATAACCCGGCTGGGACTTGGTAAACCGACATATGGTAAACCGGCAGACAATTAAGACAGATGGTTAAGGCAGATGTTAAGTCAGATCATAACCCGATAGATGTTAAGTCAGATCATAACCCGGTGGATGTTAAGTCAGATCATAACCGGCAGATGTTAAGTCAGATAATAACCCGGCAGATGTTAAGTCAGATCATAACCCGGCAGATTTAAGCCAGATGGTAAGTCCGATGGTAAACCGGCAGACAGTCATAACCCAGCAGACAGAGTCGCCTGGGGTTAATAATCCCGAGACCTTAAGAAGCCCATGAAGAGAAGTCAGAATATTTTAAATCTTAGTCCGAGATGGACTCTACATGTAACTCGTCCCTTCAACTTGTATAAGGAGGGGCAGGGCACCCCAAGAGGGGAGAGGGATAATCTTAAGATTAGACATAACTAGGAGAGCCAGTTTACGGCGACTCCCTCGTGATGATAATGAGACCTAGCCACAAACAACATGTAGGGTTGTTACGGATGATGTTTCCCGGGGCCCAAAGCTGTCTAAACCCTTGTCTTGTGTTGCGTCTCTCAATTCTGCTCAACCCCTCTGAAGCTACCACATAGATGCGTTGGCCTCACGACTAAGTCCTCACACTAGGACATCTGCCGTGACAATTCCACGACAGGACGGTTATTGATCCAATTATATTAGCACTATTGAGAGATTGCACTAGTGGAAGTACGGACCCTAGGCCTCATTTTCAAGCATTGCAATGCCGTTTTTGTGCCCGTTTACTATTTGCTACCTTGCTGTTTTTATTCATTTAGATTATAAAAATATATTTCTACCATCCATATTACACTTTTATCACCATCTCTTCGCCAAACTAGTGCACCTATACAATTTTCCATTGTATTGGGTGTGTTGGGGACACAAGAGATTTCTTGTATTTGGTTGCAGGGTCGTTTGAGAGAGACCATCTTCATCCTACACCTCTCACGGATTGATAAACCTTAGGTCATCCACTTGAGGGAAAATTATACTGTCCTACAAAACTCTACACTTGGAGGCCCAACATGTGTCTACAAGAATAAAGTTGCATAGTAGACATCAAGCTCTTTTCTGGCGCCATTGCCGGGGAGGTGAGTGCATGAAGGTATATCTTTAGATCTTGCAATTGAATCTTTTAGTTTGTTGTTTTATCACTAGTTTGGTTTATAAAAGAAAACTACATAAAAATGGAATTGAGGTTGCATCATATTATTGATCATCTTTATAATATCTTTCTTGAAAATGATGGTTCAGAAAATTGTGCTCAATTGTTAGAAGAAGAAGTCAATAAAACGTTTGGCACAAAATATTTGAATGATGAGCATTGTTGCAATGTTGTTAGTATGAATTCTTTGAATATCCATGTTGCTAATGATATGCAAAGCCATAAGCTTGGGTATGTTATATTTGATGAAAATGATATTTTTAGTCCCCCAAGTTTTGATGAGAAAATTTATTATGATGATTGCATGCCTCCTATTTATGATGATTATATTGATGAAAGTGGATTTGGAGAGGTTGTGACTTTATTTGATGATGAATCCACTATTTTGGAGGAGTTTGCAATTGATTATGATAACAAAGTTGCTATCTATGATGATTATGGTAATGACATGTATGCTATAAAGAATAATGATAACCATGAAACTTGTCAACATGATTTTAATTTTCACTCTCATGATAGTTATTTTAACCTCTGCCCCCAGACCGCCTCTTTGTTCTATAAATAACCTAATATTCCAGAAACACTAGGGGAATCGACAAAATATTCATCCAACCGCCACAGAGTCCAGAACCACCAGATCCAATCTAGACACCATCTCGGATGGGGTTCACCACCTCCGTTGGTGCCTCTCCAATGATGCGTGAGTAGTTCTTTGTAGACCATTGGGTCTGTAGTTAGTAGCTAGATGGCTTCCTCTCTCTCTCTCTCTCTGAATTCTCAATACAGTGGTCTCTTGGAGATCCATATGATGTAACTCTTTTGCGGTGTGTTTGTTGGGATCAATGAACTTTGAGATTATGATCAGATCTATCTTTTTATATCCATGAAAGTATTTGAGTTTCTTTGATCTCTTTTATGCATGATTTCTTATGGACTCATATTTCTTCTCCGATATTCGGGTTTTGTTTGGCCAACTTGATCTATTTATCTTGCAATGGGAAGAGGTGCTTTGTAGTGGGTTCGATCTTCCGGTGCTTGATCCCAGTGATAGAAAGGGAACCGACACGTATGTATCGTTGCTACTAAGGATAAAACGATGGGGTCTATCTCTACATAGATAGATCTTGTCTACATCATGTTATCGTTCTTATTGCATTACTCTGTTTCTCCATGAACTTAATACACTAGATGCATGTTGGATAGCGGTCAATGTGTGGAGTAATAGTAGTAGATGCTGGCAGGAGTCGGTCTACTAATTTTGGATGTGATGCCTATGTAATGATGATTGCTTGGATATCTTCGTGATTATTTGAAGTTCTATCAATTGCCCAACGGTAATTTGTTCACCCACGGTTTGCTATTTTTCTCGAGAGAAGCCACTAGTGAAACCTACGGTCCCCGGGTCTCTTTGTCATATTATTTGCCTTTGTGGTCTATTTTCCTTTGCTTTTATTTTTAGATCTATTAAACTAAAAATGCAAAAATTCCTTGCTGAAATTTATTCTTATTTATTTTATTTGGTGTTCGATCTATCAATCTACTACAATTTATCTCATGTCTGTTTGCCTATCTTGAGGTGCTGTACGCGGGAGGGATTGACAACCCCTTTAACACGTCAGGTTGTGAGGATTTTTTACCTATGTGCAGGTGTTGTTTACGTTGTGTTGCTTGGTTCTCCTACTAGTCCGATAACTTTGGTTTCACATCTGATGGAAATACCTACCGCTATTGTGTTGCATCATCCCTTTCTCTTTGGGGAAATACCGACGTAGCTTTAAGCGACATCAAAAGGAATTCCCGGCGCCATTGCCGGGGAGGATCTTCAACAAATACCTGGTTCCTAATCACAGATCTCATCTCCTCGCAGTTTACATTATTTGCCATTTGCCTCTCGTTTTCCTCTCCCCCACTTCACAAAAATTTGCCATTTTATTCGCCTCTTTTTTCCATTCGCCGTTTTCATGCCGGGTCTGTTTTTGTGTGCACTTTTATTTGCATAGTCATGATGCCTCAAATAAAATATTATGATGTTCCTTACCCAAATATTTTTCTTGAAATTGAGAAAAGTACTAAGGAATATATGACTACACAATTTGAGCATAATAAGTATTTTACTGAAGAACTTAAGGAGCACTCCATTGTGCTTGATGCTATTACAAAACAACTTGATCTCAGTAGAGAAGTTTGCAATCTCCAATCTAAGTATGCTTTGGCCGAAAGTTTGCTAGGAAAAATATCCGATGCAAAAGGTACCTTGGTAAATCAAATGGCCGCTAAACCAATCTCGTTAGAAGACAAAATTGATGAAGATCTTAAAATGATTGGTGTTTCTTCTATTGATTCCTTGTTTAGTAAAATTAATATTGATGAAAAGGGACTGGAGAAGAGTCAACTTTAGGTAGAAGGCATCCCAATATTTCGGAGGGTGAAAATCTTGTTGAGAAAATTGATGAAAGTGGGTTTGGAGAGGTCAAAACTTTAACTAGTGATGTGCCCACTCTTTTGAATTACAAAGACTTTAATTACGATAGTTGCTCCTTGATTGATTGTATTTCTTTGTTCCAATCCATGATAAATTCACCCCATGCTTATGAACAAAATAAGGCTTTTACTAAACATATTGTTGATGCTATGATGAAAGCTTTTGAAGAAAAATTGGAATTAGAAGTATCCATTCCAAGAAAATTACATGATGAATGGGAACCTACTATCCAAGTCAATATTAAAAATTATGAGTGTTTTGCTTTGTGTGACTTGGGTGCTAGTGTTTCTATAATTCCGAAGTCTTAATGTGATGTGCTTGGTCATACCGATCTTGAATCATGCTCTTTAAATTTACACTTAGCGGATTCTACTATTAAAAAGCCTATGGGAAGAATTAATGATGTTCTTATTCTTGCAAATAGGAATTATGTGCCCATAGATTTTATTGTTCTTGATATTGATTGCAATCCGTCTTGTCCAATTATTCTTGGTAGACCATTTTTACACACTATCGGTGCCGTGATTGATATGAAAGAAGGCAATATTAAGTCCAAATTTCCTTTGAGGAAGGGTATGTAACATTTCCCTAGAACAAGAACTAACCCACCATATGAATCAATCATGAGGGCATCTTATGGATCTCGAACCAAAGATGACAAAACTTAGATCCTTGCTTTATGCTTGGCTAAGGGCATAAAACTATAGCGCTTGTTGGGAGGCAACCCAACGAATAAAGTTTATTTTTGCCCTTTGCTTCCTTGTAGCACAATCATGCTACTGTTATGATTGTGTTTTTTATGTTTTAATTAGTGTTTGTGCCAAGTAAAGCCTTTAGGATCTTCTTGGGTGATAGTTGTTTGATCTTGCTGAAAAAACAGAAACTTTTACGCTCACTACGATAATTTTCATTTTCACCAGAGAGTGATAAAATACCCATTCCACTTGCAGTAGATCAATATACAAATTTCTCAGGTCGTCCAATTGTTTTAGAATTTTTGGAGTTACATAAGTATTCTAAATAGTCAGATTGCTACAGACTGTTCTGTTTTGACAGATTCTGTTTTCTTTGTGTTGTGTGCTTATTTTGATGGCTCTATGGTTTTCTTTGGTGAGTTTTTTCCATAAAAAAGTTGGAACACAGTAGATATAATACAAAAACAAAATATGAATTTGTTTGATACAGTACTTATACTAATGATTTATTATTCTTATACTAACGGATCTCACGAAGGTTTTATTGAGTTTTGTGTGATTGAAGTTTTCAAGTTTTGGGTTATCTTACGATGGATGAAGGAATAAAGGATAGAAGAGCCTAAGCTTGGAGATGACCCGACATCCCAAGCTGTTATCCAAAAATGAGCAACCAACTAAGCTTGGGGATGCCCCCGAGTGGCATCCCCTCTTTCTTCTAACGACCATCAGTATTTTACTCGAAACTATATTTTTATTTGTCACATGATATGTGTTTTGCTTGGAGTGTCTTGTATGATATGAGTATTTCCTTGTTTTATTTTGTTATTTAAGTCTTGATCCCTTGCTGGACACACCTATTTGAGAGAGCCAAAATTATGTCATAGCTTGTTAGAATTTCTCTCTATGCTTCACTTAAATTTTTATGAGCTCTGGACTTGCTCTAGTGCTTCATTTATATCTTTTTTGAGCATGGTGTGCTTTAGTATTTTTTAAGAAATGATCTCTTTCTTCACTTATATGTATTTCAAAGTTAGTAAAATTTTCAAGAAATTCTCTCTTGCTTCTCTTAAATTAATTTGAGAGAAAGAAATATTATGCTCATGATCTTCACGTATATTTGTTTGAGCTTACGAAAAGCAACACATGAAAATTAGTCCAAAAGTGATAGATATCCAAGAAGGATATAATAAAAACTTTCATGAAGATCATTGGAAAAAATAAACTTGATTCTTAGTAATAGTTTTGAGATATGATGATGTGATATGTGAGTCATCTTGATGAGTAATTATGCTTTAGTAAGAATATTGACGTTAAGGTTTGTGATTCCCTATGCAAGTACGAAAGGCAATAGTCATGCAATGAAATTATATCCTACTTGTGGTGCATTATTCGGTGTTATTTATGCTTAATGTTTGCTTATGAGATTACCCATTTCTTGGTTGGTCGCTTCTCATTCTTTTGCTAGCCTTCATTTTGCACTAAGTATGATCTCTACTTGTGCATCCGAAAACCTTTAAACCAGTTTTGCCACATGAGTCCACTATATCTACCTATATGCGGTATTCTTTTTCCATTCTAAGCAAATTTGTATGTGCCATCTCTAATTTTCAAAATAAACATCTCTTTTGTGTGTTTGTTTCGCTCACGGAGCGGTGAGGGTGGCTAATATTTTCCATGCTAGATGTGTTATTCTCACGATGAGTGTTTATTCACTTGTCATTGCATGAGAGTAAGGCGAAGGTATTAGGGTTGCCCAGTCCCGAAATGCAAAAAAAAATGAATTTCTTTATGTTTTCAAACAATAAATTTCTTGGAAAGTGTTGGTATGGAGGGCACCCATGGATACGGTTAGCCATGGAAAGTGAAAGTATGGTGGAAAAAGGAATAAACATTATTTTCTGTTTGGGAACCACCTATGATATATCTAAGCATGGAAAGTATTGGAAACTCTAAGTCATTTTCGTTGGTGGGATGGATACACCTCCTAAAATGTTTTTATCTCTAAGTTTTTCGCTTTGAGCTCTGGAACCTCTACAAATCCCTACTTCCCTTTGCGAGGGGCCTTTCTTTTACGTTATGAAATTTTTATTTTGAGTCTCCCTCTTCTCTTATAAAAGCACCAACTAGGAGGCAATATCATCGTACTTAAGTATTCGGTATAGCTAATATTCGAACGTGTTTCATGAATGGATCAATGGTTGAGCATGACGGGCTAGGGATAACTTATTTTAGCGTTGATATTTTGAAAGACATGGTTGCTTGTTGATATGCTTGAGTATCTAAATTATCATGTCAAAACTAGACTATTGCTTTGAACAACTAAGAGTCCAAATTTCCATGCTATAAAGAAAAGAAATATGATATGACATGTTAGGAAGCATTCCACATCAAAAATTCTGTTTTTATCACTTACCTACTCGAGGACGAGTAGGAGTTAAGCTTGGGGATGCTGATACGTCTCCAATGTATCTATAATTTTTATTGTTCCATGTTCTTATATTATCAATCTTGGATGTTTTACAATCATTTTATATCATTTTTGGTACTAACCTATTGACATAGTGCTAAGTGCCAGTTGTTGTTTTTTCCATGTTTTTTACATCGTAGAAAATCAATATCATACGGAGTCCAAATGCCCCGAAACTTTACGGAGAATTTTTATGGTCCAGAAGGAACACAACGGGCCTTGGCTGCGCCTGGGGGGTACCCCGAGGGAGTCACAACCCACCAGGGCGCGCCAGGAGGCCCAGGTGCGCCCTAGTGGGTTGTGCCCACCTCGGGTGCCCCCCGGACCGCCTCTTTGCCTATAAATACCCCAATATTCCAGAAACCCTAGGGGAGTCGACGAAATATTCATCCAGCCGTCGCAGAGTCCAGAACCACTAGATCCAATCTAGACACCATCTCGGATGGGGTTCACCACCTCCATTGGTGCCTCTCCGATGATGCGTGAGTACTTCTTTGTAGACTTCCGGGGCCGTAGTTAGTAGCTAGATGGCTTTATCTCTCTCTCTCTTGATTCTCAATACAATGGTCTCTTGGATATCCATATGATGTAACTCTTTTGTGGTGTGTTTCTTGGGATCTGATGAACTTTGAGTTTATGATCAGTCATATCTTTTTATATCCATGAAAGTTATTTGAGTTTCTTCGATCTCTTATATACATGATTGCTTATATCCTCGTATTTCTTCTCCGATATTTGGGTTTTGTTTGGCCAACTTGATCTATTTATCTTGCAATGGGAAGAACTGCTTTGTAGTGGGTTCGATCTTACGGTGCTTGATCCTAGTGACAGAAAGGGAAATAACACGTATGTATCGTTGCTACTAAGGATAAAATGATGGGGTCTATCTCTACATAGATAGATCTTGTCTACATCATGTCATCGCCCTTATTGCATTACTTCGTTTCTCCATGAACTTAATACACTAGATGCATGCTGGATATCGGTCGATGTGTGGAGTAATAGTAGTAGATGCAGGCAGGAGTCAGTCTACTAATCTTGGACGTGATGCCCAAAGGGTTTACAAGAGTCATTAATCTAGTTCACACCGCTATGTGATTAATACCCAAAGAGTGATCATGTTTTGCTTGTGAGAGAAGTTTAGTCTATGGGTCTGCAACATTCAGATCTGTATGTATTTTGCAAATTTCTATGTCTACAATACTCTACACGGAGCTACTATAGCTAATTGCTCCCACTTTCAATATGTATCTAGATCGAGACTTAGAGTCATCTAGATCGGTGTCAAAAGCTTGCATCGACATAACTCTTTACGACGAACTCTTTTATCACCTCCATAACTGAGAAATATCTCCTTAGTCTTCTAAGGATAATTTTGACCGATGTCAAGTGATCCACTACTGGATCAATATTGTACCCCTTGCCAAACTCATGGCAAGGTACACAATTGGTTTGGTACATAGCATAGCATACTTTATAGAACCTATGGCTAAGGCATAGGGAATGACTTTCATTCTCTTTCTATTTTCTGTTGTGGTTGTGTTTTGAGTCTTACTCAATTTTACACCTTGTAACATAGGCAAGAACTCCTTCTTTGACTGTTCCATTTTGAACTGCTTCAAAAACTTGTCAAGGCATGTACTCATTGAAAAAAATTATCAAGCGTCTTGATCTATCTCTATAGATCTTGATGCCCAATATGTAAGTAGCTTAACCGAGGTCTTTCTTTTGAAAAAATCATTTCAAATACTCCTTTATGCTTTCCAGAGAATTCTACATCATTTTCGATCAACAATATGTCATTCACATACACTTATCAGAAAGGATGTAGTGCTTCGACTCACTTTCTTATAAATACAGGCTTCACCGCAAGTCTGTATAAAACTATATGCTTTGATCAACTTATGAAAGCGTATATTCCAACTCCAAGATGTTTGCTCGAGTCCATAGATGGATCGCTGGAGTTTAAACACTTTGTTAGCACCTTTAGGATTGACAAAACCCTCTTGGTTGCATCATATACAACACTTCTTTAAAGAATCCATTAAGGAATGCAGTTTTGTCATCCATTTGTCAGATTTCATAAAATACGGAATTGCTAACATGATTCGGACAGACTTAAGCATCACTACGAGTGAGAAAATCTCATCGTAGTCAACACCTTGAACTTGTCGAAAACCTTTTGCGACAATTCAAGCTTTGTAGATAGTAACACTATCATCAGCATATGTCTTCCTCTTGAAGATCCATTTATTCTCAATGGCTTGCCGATCAACGGGCAAGTCCACCAAAGTCCATACTTTGTTCTCATACATGGATCCCATCTCAAATTTCATGGCCTCAAGCCATTTCACGGAATCTGGGCTCATCATCGCTTCCTCATAGTTCGTAGGTTCATCATGGTCAAGTAACATGACCTCCAGAACAGGATTACCGTACCACTCTGGTGCGGATCTTACTCTGGTTGACCTACGAGGTTCGGTAGTAACTTGATCAGAAGTTTCATGATCATCATCATTAGCTTCCTCACTAATTGGTGTAGGAATCACTAGAACTGATTTCTTTGATGAACTACTTTCCAATAAGGGAGCAGGTACAATTACCTCATCAAGTTCTACTTTCCTCCCACTCACTTCTTTCGAGAGAAATTCCTTCTCTAGAAAGGATCCATTCTTAGCAACGAATATCTTGCCTTCGGATCTGTGATAGAAGGTGTACCCAACAGTCTCCTTTGGGTATCCTATGAAGGCACATTTCTTCGATTTGGGTTCAAGCTTATCAGGTTGAAGCTTTTCCTCATAAGTATCGTAGCCTCAAACTTTAAGAAATGACAACTTGGGCTTCTTGCCAAACCACAATTCATATGGTGTCGTCTCAACAGATTTAGATGGTGCCCTATTTAACATGAATGCAGTTGTCTCTAAAGCATAACCCCAAAATGATAGCGGTAAATCAGTAAGAGACATCGTAGATTGCACCATATCTAATAAAGTACGATTACGATGTTCGGACACACCATTACGCTGTGGTGTTCCGGGTGGTGTAAGTTGTGAAACTATTCCACATTGTTTCAAATGAAGACCAAACTCGTAACTCAAATATTCTCCTCCACGATCAGATCGTAGAAACTTTATTTTCTTGTTACGATGATTTTCCACTTCACTATGAAATTCTTTGAACTTTTCAAATGTTTCATACTTATGTTTCATCAAGTAGATATACCCATATCTGCTCAAATCATCTGTGAAGGTCAGAAAATAACGATACCCGCCACGAGCATCAACACTCATCGGACCACATACATCAGTATGTATTATTTCCAACAAGTTTGTTGGTCGCTCCATTGTTCCAAAGAACGGAGTCTTAGTCATCTTGCCCATGAGGCATGGTTCGCAAGCATCAAATGATTAATAATTAAGTGATTCCAAAAGTCCATCCGCATGGAGTTTCTTCATGCGCTTTACACCAATATGACCTTTACGGCAGTGCCACTAGTATGTTGCACTATCATAATCAACTTTGCATCTTTTGGCATCAATATTATGAATATGTGTATTACTACGATCGAGATTCAATAAACCATTCACCTTAGGTGTATGACCACAGAAGGTTTTATTCATGTAAACAGAATAACAATTATTCTTTGACATAAATGAATAACCGTATTGCAATAAACATGATCCAATCATATTATGCTCAACGCAAACACCAAATACCATTTATTTTAGGTTCAACACTAATACCGAATGTAAAGGGAGTGTGCGATGGTGATCTTATCAACCTTGGAATTACTTCCAACACACATCGTCACCTCGCCCTCAACTAGTCTCTGTTTATTTTGTAACTCTTGTTTCAAGTTACTAATCATAGAAAGTGAACCAGTATCAAATACCCAGGGGCTACTATGAACACTAGTAAAGTACACATCAATAACATGTATATCATATATACTTTTGTTCACTTTGCCATCCTTCTTATCCGCCAAGTATTTAGGGCAGTTCTGCTTCTAGTGACCATTTCCTTTGCAGTAGAAGCACTCAGTTTCAGGCTTGGGTCTAGCTTTGGGCTTCTTCATGGAAGTGGAAACTTGCTTGCCATTCTTCTTGAAGTTCCCTTTCTTTCCCTTGCCCTTTTACTTGAAATTAGTGGTCTTGTCAACCATCAACACTTGATGCTTTTCTTGATTTCTACCTTCGCCGATTTCTGCATCGCGAAGAGCTCAAGAATAGTTTTATGTCATCCCTTGCATATTATAGTTCATCACTAAGTTCCAGTAACTTGGTGATAGTGACTAGAGAACTCTGGCAATCACTATCTTATCTGGAAGATTAACTCCCACTTGATTGAAGCAATTGTAGTACCCAGATAATCTGAGCACATGCTCACTGGTTGAGCTATTCTCCTCCATCTTGTAGGCAAAGTACTGTCAGAGGTCTCATACCTCTCGACATGGGCATGAGTCTGAAATCCTAATTTCAACTCTTGGAACATCTTATATGCTTCGTGGCGTTCAAAACGTTTTTGAAGTCCCGGTTCTAAGCCGTAAAGCATAGCACACTAAACTATCAAGTAGTCATCATACCGAGCTTGCCAAACGTTCATAATGTCTGCCTCTGCTCCTGCAATAGGTCCGTCACCTAGCGGTGCATCAAGGACATAATTCTTCTGTGCAGCAATGAGGATAATCCTCAGATCACGGAGCTAGTCTGCATCATTGCTACTAACATCTTTCAACATAGTTTTCTCTAGGAACATATCATAAATAAAACGGGGAAGCTATACGCGAGCAATTGATCTACAACATAGATATGCAAATACTATAAGGACTAAGTTCATGATAAATTGAAGTTCAATTAATCATATTACTTAAGAACTCCCACTTATATAGACATCCCTCTAGTCATCTAAATGATCACGTGATCCATATCAACTAAACCATGTCCGATCATCACGTGAGATGGAGAAGTTTTCAATGGTGAACATCACTATGTTGATCATATCTACTATATGATTCACGCTTGACCTTTCGGCTCAGTGTTCCGAGGCCATATCTGCATATGCTAGGCTCGTCAAGTTTAACCCGAGTATTCTGCATGTGCAAAACTGGCTTGCACCCGTTGTATGTGAATGTAGAGCTTATCACACACGATCATCACGTGGTGTCTCGGCACGACGAACTTTAGCAATGGTGCATACTCAGGGAGAACACTTGTACCTTGAAATTTAGTGAGAGATCATCTTACAATGCTACCGCCCTACTGAGCAACATAAGATGCATAAAGGATAAACATCACATGCAATCAAATAAGTGATACGATATGGCCATCATCATCTTGTGCCTTTGATCTCCATCTCCAAAGCACCGTCATGATCACCATCGCTACCACCTCTACGACTATCGCTACCGCTATCGCTACCGCTTAGTGATAAAGTAAAGCAATTACATGGCGATTGCATTTCATACAATAAAGCGACAACCATAAGGCTCCTGCCAGTTGCCGATAACTTTTACAAAACATGATCATCTCATACAACAATTTATATATCATCACGTCTTGACCATATCACATCACAGCAAGCCCTGCAAAAACAAGTTAAACGTCCTCCACTTTGTTGTTGCAAGTTTTACGTGGCTGCTACAGGCTTCTAGCAAGAACTGTTCTTACCTACGCATCAAAACCACAATGTGGTATAGTGATTTCTTTTTGATCTTCAGAAAGAACCATGTTCATTGAATCCGATTCAACTAAAGTTGGAAAAACTGACACCCCACCTATGTGCAAAGCACGTCGGTAGAACCAGTCTCATGAACACGGTCATGTAATGTCGGTCCGGGCCGCTTCATCCAACAATACCGCCGAATCAAGAAACAACTAGTGACGGCAAGCAATATGTATATACCCACGCCCACAACTCCTTTGTGTTCTACTCATGCATATAACATCTACGCATAGACCTCGCTTAGATGCCACTGTTGGGGAACGTAGTATTTCAAAAAATTTACCTACGATCACGCAAGATCTATCTAGGAGAAGCATAGCAACGAGCGGGGAGAGTGTGTCCACGTACCCTCGTAGACCGAAAGCGGAAGCGTTTAGTAACGCGGTTGATGTAGTCGAACGTCTTCACGATCCAACCGATCAAGTACCGAATGCACGATACCTCCATGATTTGCACACGTTCAGCTTGGGGACATCCCTCGAACTCTAGATCCAGATGAGGCCGGGGGAGAGTTTCGTCAGCACAATGGCGTGGTGACGGTGATGATGAAGTTACCGACGCAGGGCTTCGCCTAAGCACTATGACAATATTACAGAGGTGGGAATCTGTGGAGAGGGCACCACACATGGCTAAGAAATTAACTTGTGTGTCTATGGGGTGCCCCTCCCCCGTATATAAAGGAGTGGAGGAGGGGGCCGGCCGGCCTCATGGGGTGCGCCCCAAGTGGGAATCCTACTCCTACTAGGAATAGGTTCCCCCCTTTCCTAGTCCAACTAGGAGGGGAAGGAAAGGGAAGAAGGAGAGAAGGAAAGGGGGGGACGGTCGCCCTCCCAATTCGGATTGGGCTTGGGGGGGCGCGCCCCTCCACTTGGCCGCCTCCTCCTCTCTCCCACTAAAGCCCATGAAGGCCCATTAACCCCTCGGGGGGTTCCGGTAACCCCCTGGTATTCCAGAAAATGCCCAAACCTATCCAAAACCTTTGCGGTGTCCAAACATAACCTTCCAATATATCAATCTGCATGTCTCGACCATTTCGAGACTCCTTGTCATGTCTGTGATAACATCCGGGACTCCGAACAAGCTTCGGTACATCAAATCACATAACTCACAATACATATCGTCATGGAACGTTAAGCGTGCGGACCCTACGGGTTCGAGAACTATGTAGACATGACCGAGACACATCTCCGGTCAATAACCAATAGCGGAACCTAGATGCTCATATTGGTTCCTACATATTCTACGAAGATCTTTATCGGTCAAACCGATAACAACATACGTTGTCCCCTTTGTCATCGGTATGTTACTTGCCCGAGATTCGATCATCGGTATCATCATACCTAGTTCAATCTCATTACTGGCATGTCACTTTACTCATTCCGTAATGCATCATCCCGCAACTAACTCATTAGTTACATTGCTTGCAAGGCTTATAGTGATGTGCATTACCGAGAGGGCCCAAAGATACCTCTCCGACAATCGGAGTGACAAATCCTAATCTCGATCTATGCTAACTCAACAAACACCATTGGAGACACCTGTAGAGCATCTTTATAATCACCCAGTTATGTTGTGATGTTTGATAGCACACTAAGTGTTCCTTCGGTATTTGGGAGTTGCATAATCTCATAGTCATAGGAACATGTATAAGTCATGAAGAAAGCAATAGCAATAAACTAAACGATCGTAGTGCTAAGCTAACGGATGGGTCTAGTCCATCACATCATTCTTTAATGATGTGATCACATTCATCAAATGACAACACATGTCCATGGCTAGGAAACTTAACGACCTAGTCAAGTAGAGGCATACTAGGGACACTCTATTTGTATATGTATTCACACATGTACTAAGTTTCCGGTTAATACAATTCTAGCATGAATAATAAACATTTATCATGATATAAGGAAATATAAATAATAACTTTATTATTGCCTCTAGGGCATATATCCTTCAAGGCCGGCCTAGGCGAGCCCCCAAGTGGGGGGAGTCCTACTAGGACTCCAAGTACAATTCGGACCCCCCTAGCTTTTACCGGAGAGGGAAAGGGGGAAGGATAATGAGAAGGAGAAGGAAAGGGGGTGCCGCCCCCTTCCCCACTCCAATTCGGACCCCTTCCATGTGGGGGGCGCGGCAGCCCCTTGTGGGCGGGTGTGCCTCCCTCCCAAGGCCCATGCGGCCCATTACTTCCCCGGGGGGTTCCAGTAACCTCCCGGTACTGCAATAAATACCCGAAACACTCCGGAACCATTCTGGTGTTCGAATACTACCGTCCAATATATCAATCTTTACCTCTTGATCATTTCGAGACTCCTCGTCATGTACGTGATCTCATCCGGGACTCCGAACAATCTTTGGTCACCAAAACACATAACTCATAATACAAATCGTCATCGAACGTTAAGCGTGCGGACCCTACGGGTTCAAGAACTATGTAGACATGACCGAGACACATCTCTGGTCAATAACCTATAGCAGAACCTGGATGCTCATCTTGGTTCCTACATATTCTACGAAGATCTTTATCGGTCAAACTATAATGACAACATACGTCATTCCCTTTGTCATTGGTATGTTACTTGCCCAAGATTCGATCGTCGGTATCTTCATACCTAGTTCAGTCTCGTTACCGGCAAGTCTCTTTACTCGTTCCGTAATGCATCAACCTGTAACTAACTCATTAGTCACATTGCTTGCAAGGCTTTATCATGATGTGCATTATCGAGAGGGCCCAGAGATACCTCTCTGATACTCGGAGTGACAAGTCTTGATCTCGATCTATGCCTACCCAACAAACACCTTCGGAGATACCTGTAGAGCATCTTTATAATCACCTAGTTACATTGTGACGTTTGATAGCACACAAGGTATTCCTTTGGTATTCGGGAGTTGCATAATCTCATAGTCAAAGGAATATGTATAAGCCATGAAGAAAGCAATAGCAATAAAAATTAACGAACATTATGCTAAGCTAATGGATGGGTCTTGTCCATCACATCATTCTCGTAATGATGTGATCCCATTCATCAAATGACAACACATGTCTATGGTCAGGAAACTTAACCATCTTTGATTAACGAGCTAGTCAAGTAGAGGCATACTAGGGACACTTTGTTTTGTCTATGTATTCACACATGTATCAAGTTTCCGGTTAACACAATTCTAGCATGAATAATAAACATTTATCATGATACAAGGAAATATAAATAACAACTTTATTATTGCCTCTAGGGCATATTTCCTTAAGATCGTAGTGATACACATATTCACAATATTGATGCCAAAAGATGCAAAGTTGATAATGATAGTGGAATATACTTGTGGCACTGCCGTTTAGGTAATATTGGTGTAAACCACATGAAGAAACTCCATGCAGATAGACTTTTGGAATCACTTGATTATGAATCATTTGATACTTGCGAACCATGCCTCATGGGCAAGATGACTAAAACTCCATTTTCCGGAACAATGGAGCGAGCTAATGACTTATTGGAAAAATACATACATATGTATGTATGCGGTTCGATGAGTGTTGAAGCACACGGCGGGTATCCTTATTTTCTCACCCTTCATAGATGATTTACGTAGGTATGGGTATATCTACTTGATGAAACACAAGTTTGAAACATTTGAAAAGTCCAAAGAATTTCAGAGTGAAGTGGAGAATCATCGTAATAAGAAAATAAAGTTTCTACGATCTAATCGCAGAGGCGAATATTTGAGTTATGAGTTTGGCCTTCATTTAGAAACAATGTGGAATAGTTTCACAACTCACGCCACCTGAAACACCACAGCGTAATGGTGTGTTCGAACGTCGTAACCGTACTTTATTAGATATGGTGCGTTCTATGATGTCTCTTGCCGATTTGCAACTATCATTTTGGGGTTATGCATTAGAGACAACCGCATTCACATTAAATTGGGCACCGTCTAAATTCATTGAGACGACACTGTATGAACTATGGTTTGGCAAGAAACCTAAGTGTTGGGAAACGTTGCATGGAAAACAAAAAAATCCTACGCACAAGCAAGATCTATCTATGGAGATGCATAACAACGAAAGGGGAGAGTGTGTCTATGTACCCTCATAGACCGTAAATGGAAGCGTTTAATAACGCGGTTGATGTAGTCGTACTCTTCGCGATCCGGTCACGATCCAATCGAAATTGTGCCAAACGGACGACACCTTCGAGTTTAGCACACGTGCGGCTCGATGACGTCTCCTCCTTCTTGATCTAGCAAGCGAGAGAGGAGAAGTAGATGGAATCACAACCAAAACGATGGTGTGGTGGTGATGATGGCGGTGGAGTACCGACAGCGCTTCGCTAAGCGTCGCCGGGATGAGGCGGTGGAACTATGGAGTAATGGTAGAGAGAGGGGCGCCAAGGGCTTGGTGTGTCCTCTTAGGGCACCCCTCCCCTCTATATATAGGTGGAGGGGCGTGGGAAACAGCCCCTCCAAGCCCTGGGGTGCAGCTAAGGGGGAGAGGACTTGGACTCCAAGTCCAATCGTATTCCAACTAGGACTCCTTCCTTTTTTTGCCTTCCCTAGCCACATGGGCTTTTGAGGACTTGGTGCTGAAGGAAATATGCCCTAGAGGGAATAATAAAGTTGTTATTTATATTTCCTTATATCATGATAAATGTTTATTATTCATGCTAGAATTGTATTAACTAGAAACTTAGTACATGTGTGAATACATAGACAAACAGAGTGTCACTAGTATGCCTCTACTTGACTAGCTCGTTAATCAAAGATGGTTAAGTTTCCTAACCACAGACATGAGTTGTCATTTGATGAGCGGGATCACATCATTAGATAACGATGTGATTGACTTGACCCATCCGTTAGCTTAGCACTATGATCGTTTAGTTTATTGCTATTGCTTTCTCCATAACTTATACATGTTCCTATGACTATGAGATTATGCAACTCTCGAATACCAGAGGAACACTTAGTGTGCTATCAAACGTCACAACGTAACTGGATGATTATAAAGATGTTGTACAGGTGTCTCCGATGGTGTTTGTTGGGTTGGCATAGATCAAGATTAGGATTTGTCACTCCATGTTTCGAAGAGGTATCCCTCGGCCCTCACGGTAATGCACATCACTATAAGCCTTGCAAGAAATGTGACTAATGAGTTAGTCACGGGATGATGCATTATGGAATGAGTAAAGAGACTTGCTAGTAATGAGATTGAACTAGGTATTGAGATACCGACGATCGAATCACGGGCAAGTAACATACCGATGACAAAGGGAACAACGTATGTTGTTATGCGGTTTGACCGATAAAGATCTTCATACAATATGTAGGAACTAATATGAGCATCCAGGTTCTGCTATTGGTTATTGACCGGAGATGAGTCTCTGTCATGTCTACATAGTTCTCGAACCCGTAGGGTCCGCACGCTTAACGTTCGATGACGATTGGTATTATGAGTTTATGTGTTTTGATGTACCGAAGGTTGTTCAGAGTCCCGGATGAGATCACCGACATGACGAGGAGTCTCGAAATGGTCGAGCCATAAAGATTGATATATTGGAAGGTTATATTCGGACATCGGAAAGGTTCCGGAGGTCACCGGATAAATACCGGAGCACCGGGGAGTTACCGGAATCCCGGGGGGTCAATGGGCCTTCACGGGCCTTAGTGGATATAGAGGGCAGCAAGGGAGCTGTGGTGCACGCACCTCTAGGCCCAAACCGAATTGGTTTAGGGCTTGGGGGGCGGCCCCCTCTTTCCTTCTCCCCTCCTCCTCTTTCCTTCCCCTCCTAGTTGGACTAGGAAAGGGGGAACCTACTCCTAGTAGGAGTAGGATTACCCCCTTGGGGCGCACCCTATGAGGCCGCCGGCCCCCTCCCATTGCTCCTTTATATACGGGGGAGGGGGGCACCCCTAGAACACACAAGTTGAGAGTTGTCTTAGCCGTATGCGGTGCTGATAACCCACAAGTATAGGGGATCAATTGTAGCTTCTTTCGATAAGTAAGAGTGTAGAACCCAACGAGGAGCTAAAGGTAGAACATATATTCCCTCAAGTTCTATCGACCACCGATACAACTCTACGCACACCTAACGTCCGCTTTACCTAGAACAAGTATGAAACTAGAAGTACTTTCTAGGCGTTGTTGGATAGGTTTGCAAGATAATAAAGAGCGCGTAAATAAAAAGTGGGGGCTGTTTAGATAAGGACACAACTAAGTTAGGTTTAGTAGAGAGCGTTTTGTTACGAGAAAGTTATTTGTCCCTAGGCAATCGATAACTAGATCGGTAATCATTATTGCAATTTTATTTTAGGGAGAGGCATAAGCTAACATACTTTCTCTACCTGGATCATATGCACTTATGATTGGAAGTCTAGCAAGCATCCACAACTGCTAAAGATCATTAAGGTAAAATCCAACCATAGCATTAAAGAATCAAGTCCTCTTTATCCCATACATAAACAACCTACTTACCCGGGTATGTGCTTCTGTCACTCACGCCACCCACCATAAGCAAATCATGAACATATTGCAAACCCTACAGCGGGAATCCCTCACGCTTGCGGACACGGAGAGAACCATAGGACAGCACCAATAATAAAACATGCAACTCAAACCAATCATGATCATCAAATAACCCATAGGACAAAACGGATCTACTCAAACATCATAGGATAGCCATACATCATTGGGAAATAATATATAGCGTTGAGCACCATGTTTAAGTAGAGATTACAGTGGGTAAAAGAGGGGTTACACCGCTGCATAGAGGGGGGAAGAGTTGGTGATGATGGCGGTGAAGTTGTTCGTGAAGATTGCAGTGATGATGATGGCCCCCGGTGGCACTCCGGTGCCACCGGAAGCGAGGGGGAGAGAGCCCCCCTCCTCCTTCTTCTTCCTTGACCTCCTCCATAGATGGGAGAAGGGTTTCCGCTCTGGTCCTTGGTATCCATGGCATGGGAGGGGCGAGAGCCCCTCCAAGATTGGATCTGTCTCTCTGTCTCTCTCTGTTTCTGTGTTCCCTGATTCTGTCCTTTCACCATTTCTTATATTCCCGGAGATCCGTAACTCCGATTGGGCTGAAATTTTGACACGATCTCTAGCCGGATATTAGCTTACTTGCGGCGAAAGAAGGGCATCAACCACCTTAAGGGGTGGCCACGAGGGCCCAGGGTGCGCCTGCCCCCTGGGGCGCGCCCCTGCCTCGTGGCCCCCTCGTGCATCGTCTTGCGTGGATTTTCTTCCCAAAAATCACATATATTCCAAAAAAATCTCCGTCAGTTTTTATCCCGTTTGATATGGATCACCGCGGAACAAAAAACATGCAACAAACAGGAACTGGCACTGGGCACTGGATCAATATGTTAGTCCCAAAAATAGTATAAAAAGTTGCCAAAAGTATATGAAAGTTGTAGAATATTGGCATGAAACAATCAAAAATTATAGATACGACGGAGACGTATCAGCATCCCCAAGCTTAATTCCTGCTCGTCCTCGAGTAGGTAAATGATAAAAAAGATAATGTTTGATCTGGAATGCTACCTAGAATAATCTTAATCACATAATCTAATCATGGCATGAATATTAAGATACGAGTGATTCAAAGCAATAGTCTATCATTTTTACACAAAAACAATAATACTTCAAGCCTACTAATAAAGCAATCATGTCTTTTCAAAATAACATGGCCAACAAGGTCAAAACAAATAACATGGCCAAAGAAAGTTATCCCTACAAAATCATATGGTCTGGCTATGCTCCATCTTCACCACACAAAATATTCAAATTATGCACAACCCCGATGACAGGCCAAGCAATTGTTTCATACTTTTGATGTTCTCAAACCTTTTCAACTTTCACGCAATACATGAGTGGGAGCCATGGACATAACACTATAGGTGGAATAGAATGGTGGTTGTGGAGAATACAAAAAGGAGAAGATAGTCTCACATCAACTAGGCATATCAACGGGCTATGGAGATGCCCATCAATAGATATCAATGTGAGTGAGTAGGGTTGCCATGCAACGGATGCACTAGAGCTATAAGTATATGAAAGCTCAAACTGAAACTAAGTGGGTGTGCATCCAACTTGCTTGCTCATGAATACCTCAGGCGTTTGAGGAAGCCCATCATCGGAATATACAAGCCAAGTTCTATAATGAAAATTCCCACTAGTATATGAAAGTGATAACTCAAGAGACTCTCTTTATGAAGAACATGGTGCTACTTTGAAGCACAAGTGTGGTAAAAGGATAGTAACATTGCCCCTTCTCTCCTTTTCTCTCTTTTTTGTTTTTTTTGGGCCTTCTTTTTTTGGCCTTTCTCTTTTTTTCTTTTTTCTTCTTTTTTTCGTCCAGAGTCTCATCCCGACTTGTGGGGGAATCATATTCTCCATCATCCTTTCCTCACTGGGACAATGCTCTAATAATGATGATCATCACACTTTTATTTACTTACAACTCAGTATTACAACTGGATATCTAGAACAAAGATATGACTCTATATGAATGCCTCCGGCGGTGTACCGAGATGTGCAATGATCTAGCGTAGCAATGACATCAAAAAACGGACAAGCCATGAAAACATCATGCTAGCTATCTTACGATCATGCAAAGCAATATAACAATGAATGCTCAAGTCATGTATATGATGATGATGGAAGTTGCATGGCAATATATCTCGGAATGGCTATGGAAATGCCATGATAGGTAGGTATGGTGGCTGTTTTGAGGAAGATATCAGGAGGCTTATGTGTGATAGAGCGTATCGTATCACGGGGGTTGGATGCACCGGCGAAGTTTGCACCAACTCTCGAGGTGAGAAAGGGCAATGCATCGTACCGTAGATGCTAGCAATGATGGAAGGGTGAGAGTGCGTATAATCCATGGACTCAACATTAGTCATAAAGAACTCACATACTTATTGCAAAAATCTATTAGTCATCGAAACAAAGTACTACGCGCATGCTCCTAGGGGGATAGATTGAAAGGAAAAGACCATCGCTCATCCCCGACCGCCACTCATAAGGAAGACAATCAATAAATAAATCATGCTCCGACTTCATCACATAATGGTTCACCATACGTGCATGCTACGGGAATCACCAACCTCAACACAAGTATTTCTACAATCCACAACTACCAACTAGCATGACTCTAATATCACCATCTTTATATCGCAAAACTATTGCAAGGAATCAAACATATCATATTCAGTGATCTACAAGTTTTATGTAGGATTTTATGACTAACCATGTGAATGACCAGTTCCTGTCATCTCTCTAAATAGATATAAGTGAAGCAAGAGAGTTTAATTCTTTCTACAAAAGATATGCCCACGCTCTAACAAATATAAGTGAACCAAAAGAGCATTCTACAAATGGCGGTTTTCTATGTAAAGAGAAACAGGCAATCCAAACTTCAAATGCTATAAGTGAAGCACATGAAGCATTCTATAAAGCCATACTCAAAATATATAAGTGAAGTGCAATGAGCATTCTATAAATCAACCAAGGACTATCTCATACCAGCATGGTTCATAAAAGAAAAGTGAAAACTAAATGCAAAAGACGCTCCAAGATTCACTACAAAAAAAGACACATCCGTGACATTTTGGGCCGAATGAAAAAAATTTGTCATACATATGACACTTCTATGACGATAATTCTGACAAAACCCGGTATCATCATAGATGTGGTGGGCTCCTACTTCTATGACAAAAAATCATGACAGAAAATGGGCTTTTCATCCTGGGCGGGCCGGAGACGCAGCTGCATGGCATTCTTTGGGCCGTCCATGACGGAAAAAACCATGGTAGAAGCGAGGGGGGGATTTCGGGGAGTTCCCGGTTACGGTGGAAGGTCGGGGGCCGAGCGATGCGTGTTTCTCTCGTACACGTACGTGCGTGTGTGCGAGGCGTTGGCTCTAACTGAACCCGAGCGAGGCGTTGGGCTCTAAACTGAACCCGAGCGATTGCACTGCAGGCTACGCGTTACTGAACCCGAGCGATCGATCGATGGCTGTTAACTGAACCCGATCGAGCGATTCCTTCGCTACTGCTGCTAACTGAAGCGATCGATGCTGCCTCTGGGATGAATAGTGAGCGTTGCGGGGGGGGGGGGGGGTTGGATGAACAGTGAGCGGTGGCGTTGCCTCTGGATGAACAGGACCCCGTGGTGTGGTGGAGGGCTGGATGAACAGTAGACGGTGGAGGGGTGCCCGTGGAGGGGTGGTTGAACAGGACCCCGTGGTGTGGAGGGCTGGATGAATAGTAGACGGTGGAGGGGTGCCCGTGGAGGGGTGGTTGAACAGTAGCCGGTGGAGTAGCGCGCGGTGGAGGCTGGATGAACAGGAGCCCGTGGAGGCTGGAGGAGGTCGACGGTGGAGATGAACATATCCCGTGGAGTCCCATTTTGCGGTACGCCACACCCCTCCCGATGAACAGGACCCCCGTTTCGACCGTAGCGCTCCAACACAAGTCCGTTTCGTCCGTTTTGCGGTACGCCACACCCCTCCCGATCAACAGGACCCCTGTTTCGACCGTAGGAGGTCCGTTTCGTCCGTTTTGCGGTACGCCACACCCCTCCCGATCAACAGGACCCCCGTTTCGACCGTAGGAGGTCCGTTTCCTCCGTTTTGTGGTACGCCAGACCCCTCCCGATCAACAGGACCCCGTTCCAAACGTAGGAGGTCCGTTTCCTCGTTGTGCGGTACGCCAGGCCTCGTTTCCATCGCCTGTTCCGTCCAAGCCCTCCCGATGAACACGACCACGCATTCCGTTCCGACCCAGCCGGTTGGCTCCACGCGTTCCGTTGCCTCCCGATGAACACGACGCATTCTGTTGCCTCCCATGAACACGACGCATTCCGTTGCCTCCCCATGAACACGACGACGACGTTGTTTCTCCGTTCGACCCAGCCATGTACACGAGCCCTGGCCGTACGTATGCGCGAGTAGGCGTTCGAGACCCCGCCCGTATGTACACATACGTGGCCGTATTTTCTTTCTTGCACCCTGGCCGCTGTACGTACGTGTACATGCTACGTGCGCGCCTCTACTACGACACGTACGCGCCTCTACTACGACACGTGCGCGCCTCTACATCCACCAGTATATATGTACGTACACGTTCGCGACCAGAATGACAACGCTACGTACGCTTCGACCAGGTGGGTCCCGACTGTCAGGCACTTCCTTGCCTGCGAAGATGTAGCTGGTGGGTCCCAGCAGTCAGGGGGCGAATCGTTTTTTTTGCCCGGACGCACTTCCTTGCGTGCGAAGATGTAGCTGGTGGGTCCCAGCAGTCAGGGGCAAACGTTTTTTTCGTGAAATACGGTGGCCCGTCCGGTGGGTCCCCGCTGTCAGGTGGAGGAATAATTATTTTGCACGTAATAAGGAGGCACTTCCTTGCTGCGGCCGTGGACCCAGCTGTCAGCCTCTCCACGTACAGTCCACGTCCGATGGAAGCCGTTCCTTGACCATGTTGACCACGCCGCGCCGAGAGCACCAGGGCGGTGGACGACGGCGAGGCCTAGGAAGGGGACGACGCGGAGCCGGGGAAGACGCGGCAGTGGATGCCCACGCGTAGAGGAGTACGAGGGTTCACTGGTTCGCTGCGGTGTGAGGCTGCCGTCGCCGCAGAATAACAGGGGGTGTGGGTGAGTAGAGGGATGGCCTGGCCAGCGGTGGGAGTAGTAGGGGGCGGTGAGGCCTCCGCCGCATCGCAGCCGGCCACGGGAGGCAGGAGCACGAGGCACGACCGGCGCTGGTTTGGGCGGCTGGAGCAAGAAGACCAGAGGTTGAAGAAGCACTACGGCCGTTGGATGGACATCGTACGGTCACTGGAGCTAGAATCGTGCATATTGACTAAGTTGACAAAGCCCTCCGTCCCCGTCAACTTAGTAGGCCCACAAGTCAGCTTGCCACTATACTGGGTCCCAGCTAACAGGGGGAGTATTCATTTTTTGTGCGTAATAAGGAGGCACTTCCTTGCGTGCGAAGATATAGCTGGTGGGTCCGAGCTGTCAGCGGCGGTAACATTTTTTTCGCGAAATACAGAGGCCCTTTCGGTGGGTCCCTGATGTCAGGTGGAGGAATCATTATTTTGCGCGTAATAAGGAGGCATTTCCTTGCGTGCGGCCGTGGACCCAGCTGTCGGCCTCTCCACGTACAGTCCACTTCAGATGCATGTCGGTCGTTGACCACATTGACCAGGCCGCGCCGAGAGCACCAGGGCGGTGGACGACGGCGAGGCCTAGGAAGGGAACGACACGGAGGCAGGGAAGACTCGGCAGTTGTTTCCCACGCGGAGGGGAGTACGACTGTACGAGGGTTTACTGGTTCGTCTGCCGTCGCCGGAGAATAACAGCAGGTGTGGGTGAGTAGAGGGATGGCTAGGCCAGCGATGGGAGTACGGTGGGGCGGTGAGGCCTGCGCGGCAGCACAGCCGGCCGCGGGGAGGAGGGAGCAGGCAGTCCCGCCGGCGCTTGTTTGAGCGGCTGGAGCAGGAAGAGCAGAGATTGAAGAAGCACGACGGCCGTTCGATGGACATCCAACAGTCACTGCTTGTGCGTCAACCTTTTTTTAGGAAAGCCTCAAATCTGTGGAAAACAGCATACAGCCCATCTGCCATTATTTCTAATAATTTACAGCCCATTTGCTAATTCTTAAGGTTTTTTTGGAGCCCATATTCTTTTTGTTAGCATTACAGCCCATATTGTGGCCACGGTTAAAAAATTATACGAAATTTTGCATATTTCGGTGCGGTCCGAACTGTTTTTAATCCCGAAATTTCGACTCACATTCAAACTGATTTTAAAAATAAATGTATATCAATATAAAATCCAACAAATTCTCCACGCATAAAAATTAATGTAATTTAAAATCTCGAAATGAAAAAAAGATATTTGAAACTAATTGCCGGTTTGATGTGTTTTAAAAATGTACAACCCATTTCTCATTACTGATAGGCCATTTTCTCGGCCAGCCGAATGAAGCTCTCCTCGTCTTGAAAGATTTGCAGCCCAACAGGCCTGACAAAGCGACTTACTTGGCAAATCACAAAAAAACTGGGCTGTGGCCGTGGACCCAGCTGTCAGCCTCTCCACGTACAGTACTCTTCCGATGGAAGTCGGTCGTTGACCACATTGACCACGCCGCGCCGAGAGCACCAAGGCGGTGGACGACGGCGAGGCCTAGGAAGGGGACGACGCGGAGCCGGGGAAGACGCGGCAGTGGATGCCCACGCGGAGAGGAGTACGAGGGTTCACTGGTTCGGCTGCGGCGTGAGGCTGCCGTCGCCGCAGAATAACAGGGGGTGTGGGTGAGTAGAGGGATACCCTGGGCCAGCGGTGGGAGTAGTAGGGGGCGGTGAGGCCTCCGCGGCATCACAGCCGGCCACGAGAGGCAGGAGCACGCGGCACGACCGGCGCTGCTTTGGGCGGCTGGAGCAAGAAGACGAGAGATTGAAGAAGAATGCCGGCCGTTGGATGTAAATCCAACGCCTTCTTAGGCTTCGACCTACTGGCCCACATGTCAGCCAGTCCATTTGTTTTTTAGTCCATTTGGTGGGCTGGGTGAAACAATGATGTAGCATCTATGCAGCCCGTTTAAATCCCATTTGCATTTTTCTCGAAATCCGCGGACTTGCTGGGCTGGGTGAAAATATCATGTTGGGCTAGACGGAGAAATGTTATAAAAACATAAACACATGATTGCACGTCAGTAAAATCTTTGCAAGCTTATGTACGCAATCACTAGGAGTTAACTTGCCAAGTTATATATAAACAATTATTATTATTATTTTGTAAGAACTTTCAACTTACGAAATAAAATATCATTTTAATTTGATGAGTTAATAGTACGTGGGGTATTATTATTTTTTAGGCTAGACGTGGGACAGTTGAGTTGGTTCTAGGGGAAAGTACTGGGAGAAAACTCAGTTTACATCGAAAAAGAAAGTGGGAGAAAATTCAGAGACCTGCTGGGTCCACCTGAGGAGGGGAATATGTTGGGAGGAAGGAGATTCAAAGCACGGCAGCCGAGTGAACTAGTTTTTTTACGGACAAGTGAACTAGTTTACATACATAAGCAAATAGCCACTAAAAAAGCAATCAGGTTAATGGGTTCTTAAAAGAAATATTTCGGACAAAACAGATAATTACGACACATAGGCTAATGCATGAAACACTCAGATGATAAAGGTGCTTATAAACAGATAAAGTACAACATCTAGACCTTCCTGGCACGCTTGATCATGACGCTGCGGCTGTCCGTGTACTCGTCGGTTACGGGAAGCAGACACGCCCTCATGTCCAAGATCTGCCTGTACATGTCGTAGCATGCGTATGCGTCCTTGGCCGCGTAGGTTATGTAGGCTAGATTCAGAGGTACCTCCCACGTGTTCAGGTCGTCTTCTTTCATGTTGGCGTATCAGGGGTCGATGATGGTCTCAGCGAGGTCAACCACGGAGTCCTTCTCCTGCCCGTTGCTGATGATCTTGTATTGCTTCTGGATGTCGACAAGCTTGTTGCACCAGATGGCCGAATCGTCGCGTTCTTCCTTCTCTCCACCGTAGCGAAGGTGCAGTCGGCGCTGCCGATGAAACGGGCGAATGCTCCAGAACCTGGTGCAGCCATAGGACTGAGGCGAGGCAGAGCTTCACCGAGTCCGTATCGTTGGTGTACATCACATTCAACTTGGTGCAGCCATAGGACTGAACGGCGAACTCAAAGGGGAACTCCTTGCTGAAGTCCATATCCAGCAGGCTCACCCCTCGGATCGCCATTGGAGTCTCTTCGAGTGAACGAGTGTGTAGGCGGCGGCAGCAGTTCGTTTTTCAGCTCTTGGGGAACTGGATTCAACAGTAAGCTGAGTGTGTACAGGCGACAACAGTTACTACCCCTCCCTCGTCCGCTGCACGCCCGGCAGAAGATGCACCCTCGGCCACACGTCGGTTCACGAGCGGGTCTGTATTGGTACTGTAATAACAGGAGTTAGTGGTCACTTTACTTAAATTTAATTAGCTTTAATAGAAATTTATACTTAAAACAAGCAATGCATTCGCTCGTTCTATCAGTGCCACAGGATCAACATGCACAACAATTAGAATTATTATTCTCAGGACGCACACGATCAGCACATTTGTCGCACTTTCACAAAGATAATACTACCAAGTTTGAACTGTTTGTTATGGTTGTTGTCCTCTGCATCATCATGCCGTGTTTCCCAGCTTGCAAGATTCAGAACCAACAAATAAGATCCAAATAATAAGTACAACAAAGATGCCTACACATCTCATTGATTCCCAGCTTGCAAGATTCAGAACCAACAAATAAGATCCAAATAATAAGTACAACAAAGATGCCTACACATCTCATTGATTCCCAGCTTGCAAGATTCAGAACCAACAAATAAGATTCAAATAATAAGTACAACAAAGATGCCTACACATCTCACTGATTCCCAGCTTGCAAGATTCAGAACCAACCCATTAGAGCCTTTTGATAAAGTGAATATCGGGATTAAATCCATCTTGGCTAGCCATGTCATACAATCGAAGAACTTGGCGAATGCTCTTGACCGTCACAACATCTGTAGTTGAGTATTCCTGTTTGCACACATGTTTGCACAACACAAACAAGGAGACAGGAGAGCATGATTTCGCTTTAATAGCGGCCTCCTTGAACTCAACCTCCAGCTCTACTTGGATGAGGTCTGCCTGGAGTTCCATGATTCAATTCATGCGCCTTTTTCTGCAGTTCACCTGAAATGAAGCAAAGATTGCATCATTCAGCTAGCAAGAAGTACTTGCTCTTGTGAGCTGGCAGGTTCTTCTTTAGTAGTTGCACTAAAATTGAGGAACATTAAGGTTGGCTGTCCGGCTCATGTAAGGTGCAACTATAATTTTCTTATCCTTTTGTGCAGTTCCACTAAAATAAAGTGCCATTGTGGTGACAGTGACGGCTCCATCTTGCAAAGGCTAATAAAATGTTGCACGAGATTACCAGCAGAACTTGACGGAGATTTTGGAAACTCCAATCACCATTTTGTGCAGTTCCACCAAAATTGAGAGATGTTGCCCACGTGACATTTTAGTTGAACTGCACAAGACACTCATTCCAAAAAAAGTGTTTTGTGCAGTTCACCAAAAGGTCACAATAGCAACAAGGTGAAATGGATATCCCTATCTGCACAAAAAGATAGAAAGTAAACAGTTGCTGGTCAATAAGAATATACGAAACATATACAAAATGAAAAGAAGCATCTTAATTATGTTCATGGCAATCACGCAAGGACAGTAGAAATTTTAAAACGTCAGCAATGCTTCATGTTACCAGAAGCATTACGATCAACAATGAGATTCCTCAAATATGGGATTACTTTAATGGTGGCATTGCTTGTTTACCAGACACAGTAAATCAACAGCAGCTAAAGAGTTGGTTTAAGGGCATGGGACCGTGGGGACACCAGGACACTCAGCAGCGTAAAGGAGCAACTTACTTATCATACTGGGGAAAACAGCAGGAGTGCCATTTGTAACACAGTTTAATTGCATCTTATCACTGGAGGCATTAGATTAACAATAACACTGGTTAGACATGTCCCTAAGGTAACAGTGTGATCGCTTCATTTTACATGCGCCCTTACATTAACAACAGCAAAAGGTTGGTATAAGGACATGCGACAGTGGACGCATCAGCACAATGTACCTACAAGGAGGCATAAAGTGGTGATGCCGAGTTTGTTCATGCTATGTGAGGGCAGCAAACCTAATCCTGGAGACCTTGTACTATGTGAGGGCAGCAAATCTAATCCTGGAGACCTTTTACTATGTGAGGGCAGCAAATCTAATCCTGGAGACCTTTTACTATGTGAGGGCAGCAAATCTAATCCTGGAGACCTTTTACTATGTGAGGGCAGCAAATCTAATCCTGAGACCTTTTACTATGTGAGGGCAGCAAATCTAATCCTGAGACCTTTTACTATGTGAGGGCAGCAAATCTAATCCTGGAGACCTTTTACTATGTGATGGCAGCAAATCTAATCCTGGACATACTCTGTTGACTTGTCCACCAGCCGCCACTTTCTATCCTTTTTTCAACCAATAATAGATCTGTTCCTTATCCAGTTTGTACTGCGTTTTCCCATTATTTCCCTTTTCAACCAAGAGACCGGTTGGGTATCCGGTCTCTACTACTTTCACCATATTATTTCCTCTTTGAATCAAGTCCTAGATTCATGCTACAACTTTCCCCCCTTTCTTCGTTGTTTGAACAAAGCCCTAGATTCGAATGCATGAAGTAGCTTTACCTCTAATAATACTAAAAATTTAGGTGGCTTTGGAAGAGCTGATGGGAGTAGAAAAAGATGCACATGCAGACACGTGGGGAGCTGGGGCAGTAGAGCAAGGCCGCTTTCGAAGAACTTATACCTGAGGGTCGCCGGGATGTCGGCGGCGGCAGGTCGGATCTGCGGACAATACGGCAGGGAGGAAGAAGGGTCGGAGGACCTCCCGAGCCGGCGCTGTGTCGGAGAGAACGGCACGGGCAGAGGATCGGGCCCCTCCGGCAGCTGTGGGTTTCCTCCCTCGGCGGCGATGACCGCGTGAACGATGCCTGCGGTCGCCAGCACCGTCTGGAAACGCTGCGCGGTGCGGGGCCGCAGGCCGGCGCCTTGGATGATTTGGCACAGCCGACTGCCGCTCGCGTCCATCGCCTCCATAGGTGCTTGTGGCTTCTGGTCACTTGGTCTTGGATTGGAGTGAGCAGTGTTGCGCAGAGACTTGGGAGTAGATGGATTGGAGTGGTGGGGCTATACTAGCAAGTAGTTGTACGTACTAGTACAATAGTGGGCTCACATAGCAATTTTGTCTCATGCAAGAGCCTGGCTATATGCGTGCTCCAATGTTCGCAACTGCAACGTTCGGTTTGCGCTTGGCTCTTCGCCTCTTCGAGAAGACGAACAATGATGTTACTACTACTGCTTCTACAGTGTCGAATCCACTGCTGCATGTCCGTCCACCGCGAGCGGGACGGATAGCTTGTTGTAGAAGTACTACTAAGCAAAAGCATGTCCTCGTTTGCGAGCAACCGCGCGCATGGGTGAGGGAGAAGGCGTGTAGTAAAATCAAGCTTCTCCTCGTTGTACGAGTTGACGCGACACATCATAGCACTGGCCCCACATGCTTGCCTCTAAACTTGGCTGAAAGACCCGCAGTGTACAATATATTTGCTGCAACCTCTAACATTTACCCACCACAAATTAAAATATATGTGGCCGTATGCATCGTTCTGATGCAGAGGCCGGGGAGTCCCCCCTTTTCGAAAAAAACAAATTAAAATATATATTCCTGTCTTGACCAGATGAGCGTGCAAACTACAATCACCAGGGTGTCAGGTAGGGCCAGAAGACTATTTTAATTTTTTTAAAACTTCGAGACGGCCACATAGCATGGAGCCGACCCCAACGATTTTAAGCTTACAGGCACGGTACACGCTATCCTAGACTACTCTACACATGAAACTGCCACATGAGCGTCCGGGCTGCGCTTGGCTCTTCGCCTCTTCGGGAAGTCGAACAATGATGGAGTACTACTGCACTGGAGGAGTACTACAGTACGCTTCTGGCCATCTGACACCGATTGAACTGCTGCATGTCCACCGCGTGCGGGAGGGAGAGCGTGTAGCGAAAGCTTCTCCTAGTCTTGCCAGCCACCACGCTCATGGGCGAGGGAGGGACGCTCCTGCCTTTGCGTGTATGACAGGTGGGCCCGACAGGTGTGTGGCCAACCTGTCATACAGCCAAAGGCAGGTGCAGTTAAGTCCGCGAGGGAGAGGATAATCAAACTTCTCGTTGATGTACGAGTTGACGCGACACATCAAAGCACTGCACTCGATATATTTCAATAATTTGCGTTTACCGATGCATTAATTACAACGCATGCATGCATGCCGTGACTCTCCTTTTGATACTCCCTCCGGTCCTTTTTACTCTACATATTAGGTTTGTCTGAAGTCAATCTCATCCAACTTTGACCAAATTTATACAAAAAATTATTAACATTCACATAACAACATATTTATTATTAGATCCATCTCGAAATATATTTTCATATTATATTTATTAGATGTTAATATTTTTTAATATAAATTTGGTCAAACTTAGCAAACTTTGATTTCAGACAAAGCTAATGTGCGGAGTAAAAAGGACCGGAGGGAGTACTTGCATGTGTTGATTTAATGCACCTTGAAGTAGTATAAAATATGTGACGGTAAAGCTTTGTAATACCCCGGCCCAAGTCGAGAGATGGTTGTGCACGAGGAGGGCGAGATCATGCAGACCGAACAGGACCCGATGATGGAGTTCTCTAAGGTCTCGATGGACCTCACCGTGCTCCACTGCCCCTTGTGCCTCCGCCCCTTGACGCCTCCAGTGTATGAGGTTCGAATACACCTCGTCCGTTCGACTGATTGAGCAAGGTGCAGGTTTCTTGATTGATGTGTTGTTCGATTGATTTCTGCACTACAAGGGAGGGCACCTGGCCTGCGCGGACTGCCGCATCGAGCGCCCCGAGAACCAGCGGCAGTGCCAGAAGTGCGAGCGCGGCGGTGGCTTCGACATGCGGAACACGGTGGTGGACTCCGTCCTTTCGTCAGTGAGGGTGGAGTGCCCGCACGAAGGCTGTGGGCTTTACGTCACTTACCACAAGCTCGCCGATCACCAGAGCGTGTGTCCGCTCGCGCCCTGCAAATGCCCCATGCCCGTCTGCGGCTACGAAGGCCCGCCGCCGGCACTCTACCACCACATCAGCACCGTGCATCCCATGCCCGTGCACAGGATCCAGTACGGCAAGGTGCTCCAGCTGCAAGTGCCACTGTCGGAGCCACGGCTCTTGCTGTTCGCGGAGGAGTACCGCCGCGTGTTTTTCTTGGTCGGCGGTGTGCTCGACATCGGCGTGCCTATCGCCGTCTCGGTCGTCTGCATCGGAGCGGGGGCCTCCCCACTGCCACACTACATGGCCAAGCTGTGGGCAAATGGCCCGCCGGGGGAGCCCAAAGGCACGACCGACGCCATTAAGGTGGAAATGGAGGTGACAAGCAGCAAGGATCCCGGCGACGTCGATGTGTAGGAGCTGACCTTCTTGACAGTTCCGCCCAAGCTGCTGGCCGGGGCTAAGCTTGTGTCCCTCCACATTCAGATTGACAAGCTCACATCCTAAATGTTTCTACAGTGCCTTCTGTTCATCTTAGTAATATGCTAATATAGGGATTACCTTGGTCTACTTTAGCTTAAGAAATGGTGGATTTTGGTGGCGATGCATCAATTACTTTGACATCAGATCAGTACTTTCCAACAGTCGAACGGATATTTTGTGTCTGTTGGATATAAAGTTCCTTTGGGTAAGAAGTACTACTTGTCATCAAAATGGATAAAAGGAGATGTATGTAGACGTATTTTAGTTCTAGATACGTCCCTTTTTATCCATTTTGATGACAAGCACTCCCTCCGTTCCACAATACATGCCTTCCATTTGTCAAAATATAGATGTATCTAGACATGTTTTAGTATATAGGTACATCCATGATAGAGCCAATCGGATGGTTGAGAACACTACAATTCGTAGCTACAGATGCGTGTGTGACTCCCAGATGCAGAGGCCGGGGGTCATCATCCTCCTTTTCGAGAAAAAACAGACGCGTGTGTGAGAGGACGAGTGCGTGCGTGCACCTCTTCTCTTCCTGTATAACGTACTACTAAACTCAGAGTACAAGTTTTTGTGGGTGGCACGATGGTGCGTGCGAGAAGTCCCGAGAGATAGGTTTAATGCGTCTGAAAAAAGACTAGCCTAGAGCTCGCCACGCGGCTATTCCTGTCGAACGCCCCATTAACCGTAAGATATGTATACGACGGTGCCAGTTATTGCACGTACACAGCAGTACTCCCTCCTTTCCGGTTTATAGGGCTTAATTCAAAAATCTCACCAACCAAGATGGTGAGTGGTGGAATATTTTTTGTAGTTTGCAAAAGCACCTAATTAATGCTCTTGTTTTTCTCAAAAAATTATGTTTATCAATGCATTAATTGCAATGCATGCATGCATAAAGTACATGCATTGGTCAATTTTCTCTTAATACTTGCATGCAATGATTTAATGCACCTTGGAATCTGAACATGTGTTGGGGAACAACCAAATTGAGCCTTATAAAATGGAAAAACTAAAATTTTGAGATAAGCCCTATAAAACCGGAAAGGAGGGAGTAGAAAAAGAAGTACTCCATCCGGGAATAGTGCCGCACTTCGAAACTAGAACCGTCAATAAATTTTGAGCTTGTGTCTCATCACATTCCAAATTACTCCATGCTATATTGAATTGCAAACCTGTTCACACCGATCACAACCTAAACGGTTTCCCACTTAGGAGCGTATTAGTACTCGGTTATAAATACTAGTATGCCAAGATGACTGCACATTCCTCCTCAACTCCTCATCCACAAAAACAAACAAGTCATTCAGCATCCTTCCCTTGCATCTGCCATGGCCAGCGTGAGTTCTGGGTCGAGAGATTGCCACCAAGGAGAGGTGAGCATGGAAGCGGAAGCACGAGAGATGTCCCCCCTTGCTGCGAGAGCAGCCGACATGTCCCGCCGTGCGGAAGTAGCAGCATAGAGGTCCCACCGCGCCGCTGAAGCAGCACGGAGGTCCCGCCACGCTGTCGATGCAGCAGACTGGTCTGGCCGCGCCGCGGAAGCAGAAGAGATGTCCTACCGCGCCGCGATGGCCTGGGAAAATTTCTCGCGGGCAGGCGACGACTGTTACAGGCGCATGCATGCGATCATCCATAGCCAGATGGATCAGATATCCGGCTGGGCGAGGTTGCAGGGTGACATGAAAGCCTCGTTTGAATAGGCTACCGACGTTATCCGGCAACTAAGGGAGGGCAATGAGAGGATCCGGGCCGAGCACGACCTGCTGAGGGAGAAGATCGTCCGAAGTGCAGACCAGCAGGAGGAGACCAGTGCCTTGTTGAAGAGGAATGGTGTCATCGTCAAGAAACTTATGGACGATAATGACATGCTCCACAATGAGCGACAAAGGCTGGTGGAGGAATCCATGGATGTTCTCAAGTAGCGTCTTGAGGACACGAAAGAGCTCATCGCCGCTCACCGCGGAGACTAGTTCCCGCGGCCTGCAGCAACGCATCAAGAAAGTAGAGATCAGCGAGCCAGATCCTTGTCTTCCTTCTTCTTTTTCCCTTGTGTATTTCGGGCGTAGACGCATGTGGCATTTTTAATTATCTTTCTAATTATGTAAGACAATTAATCGTCCTTATCTTTCTGTGGAAGATCAATGTTGCGAGGCTGGAATGAAGAAAACTCTTGCTGTGGCGACCATGGCGTTGCTATTCTTCTAGTTGCTGTTGGGCTTCCTTCAGTTTCCTGGTTTCTTTTGATGTAATAATCGGTTTAGGATGTGGATTGTGTCGTCGGTTGTGAAATGTTGGGTTCTAGCGCGGATGTTTGGCCTTTGTTGGCCTCTTGGGATGTTGCGATTTCAATCTGGTAGCTTTTAGTCCTTCGTGTTAGGCTGGAGTTGTGCTGAACTTCTTGTGAATTGTGGTGGTTTTCAGTAATGAAAATCGGAAGGGGCAAGCCCTTCTTTGATCAAAAAAAATTAATCGTCCTTATATATTCATCAGTCTTGCTATAAGTCGCAGTAGATGCTATATAGGTCCGTCGGATCTTACATCAAGATCCGTGCTTTCAGATTTTCTTTTTTCTCTCTTAAATCTCAGTCGAGTGAGACATAGCCACGCCATTAAACAGAGGCTCGGGCGCCATTAATGGAGACCTTGGGAGAGAGGTGGACGGCAGATGGAGGTCAAAGGGCTCTCCTCCCGATAAGCACGCGCAGGGGTCTGATCGCACGCCTCTCGTACTCAAATAGCTACCCTGCACGGCGCCTCCTAGCTAATAAAAATGGGGACGCGTGGCGGCACGTAAATGGTACTAGTAAGTAGAACGCCCACGGTTTCAATAATACTTGTGTTTCCGATTGTAACGTGACAGCACTTGTTCCAAAATGACTTTGTTGATTGTTAATGTGTGCGCCTTCGCAAATCGGACTGCAAATTTACCACAGCATGTTGGTGCCATGTCATGGCACCAAGCCAAGTTTCATTATTTTCATGCGTGTTTTGGATTTACAGGAATTAAAAAACTAAGTTTCTCAATGTTTCCAACCCAGCCACGACGCCCAGAATTTTGAATTTCATTCCCATTTCTTGCATGGAACCTAGAAATTTACCCGAGGACACACATGTGATTTTTCAACCAACTTTGGTGCACTGGAACATGTGCTTGTATTTCAAATTTGAATTATGCACACAAAGGTGACACGTTCCCTCCCAGAACCACGAGCCTTCTTGAGAGAAGCTCCGATTTGCAAGAAGCTTATACCAAAATTTGTTCCTATTCGGCCAATTTTTTTACCACGGCATGGTACTACCATGACATGACACCATGCCAAGTTTCATGATTTTAAAACCAAGTTTCTCAATGTTCTCGACCGAGCCACGATGCCCAGATGTTTGAATTTTATTCTCATTTTTTGCATGGGACCTACTCCCTCCTTCCATCTATATAGGGCCTAATGTGTTTTTCAAGACAGCCTTTGACTATTGACAAGATTAATAGCACATGAGATGTATACTATGAAAATTATATTATTGGAAGCTCCTTTGACATACAAATTTGAAGGTATGCTTTGTGTAAGTTGCATGTCATATATTATTGCTCTAACATTTGGTCAAAGTTAGCCTCGAAAAATGCATTAGGACCTATATAGATGGAAGGAGGGAGTAGAAATTCACCCGAGGACACAAATGTGATTTTTCAACCAACTTTGGTGCACGGGAGCATGTGCTTGTAGTTCAAATTTGAATTATGCACATTAAATGACCAAAAACTCAATTAATGTGTAAATAAGGCCAAACGAAGCCGGAATAATTCCAAAATTTAACAGGGCACTCATGTAGTTCTATGTTGCCTTTGTAAATAAACTCAAGGGGGACAACGTATATCGTTTCGCACTCAAAGGTGGCACGTTCCCTCTCAGAACCACGAGCCTTCTTGAGAGAAGCTTCAGTTTGCAAGAAGCTTATACCAAAATCTGTTCCTATTCGGCCAATTTTTTTACCCCAACATGGTAGTACCATGACATGACATCCATGCCAAGTTTCATGATTTTCAGACGTGTTTTGGATTTACAAGAATTTTAAAACCAAGTTTCTCAATGTTCTCGGCCGAGCCACGATGCCCAGATGTTTTAATTTTATTCTCATTTCTTGCATGGGACCTAGAAATTCACCTGAGGACACAAATGTGATTTTTCAACCAACTTTGGTGCATGAGAGCATGTGCTTGTAGTTCAAATTTGACTTATGCACATTAAATGACCAGAAACTCAATTAATGTATAAAAAACGACAAACGAACCCGGAATAATTCCAAAATTTAACAGGGCACTAATGTAGTTCTATGTTGCCTTTGTTAAGAAACTCAAGGGGGGCAGCGTATATCGTTTCACACTCAAAGGTGGCACATTCCCTCTTAGAACCACGAGCTTCCAAATCAACCCAATTTTTTACCACAACATGTTAGTGCCGTGACATGACACCATGCCAAGTTTCATGATTTCCAGGTGAGTTTTGGATTTACATGAATTTAAAATCAAAGTTTCTCGATGTTCTCGGCCGAGTCATGACGCCCAGATGTTTGAATTTCATTCTCATTTCTTCCATGGGACCTAGAAATTCAACCAAGGACACACATGTGATTTTTCAACCCACTTTGGTGCACCGAAGCATGTGCATGCAATTCATATTTAGATTATGCACATTAAAAGTCCAGAAACTCAATTAATGTATAAAAGGCCAAATGAACCCGAAATAATTCCAAAATTTAACAGGGCACTCATATAGTTCTATGTTGCCTCTGTAAATAAAATCAGGGGGAGGCAGCATATATCGTTTCGCACACAAAGGTGACACGTTCCCTCTCGGAACCATGAGTCTTGTTGAGAGAATCTCCGGTTTTGCAAGAGGCTTATACCAAAACTTGTCTCAATTCAGCCAAAAATTATACGTATGAAAACAGGGTTTAGATTATCCCAAACATCTCGCTATCTAGACCAACAATGTACTATGATTTGAATTCAACATAAAATGGATACAAATATTTGATTGGAGAGCGTATGGTACATGTAGTTCATAGTGAAATATGATTACTGCTATACGTATGCTTTTTGTTATCAAGATAATATTTAAATTATTGTATAACTTGACAACAATTGTATTCAAATAAGGAAAATTGATTCAAATTTAGTCCATATGGTAGACGACAATATATATGTTCACATGGTGGAGTAAAATGTTCATATATGATGGAATATCAAAATGTACGACTACATCAATTATAAACCGCAAGGTCACCTAACGATATATTCGAACTCAACATAACGTGGATTCAAAAATTGAAATTCGAGATCATGGCATCTGTAATCATATAAAAAGGGACATTACTCTTTCTTTGGTGGGAATTGATTTGTTTTTTGTTGTTGTTGAGGGAGGTGCGAATCGATTTGGTACTGTGCAGGGTAATCTTGTTCTCCCGATTTTTTTACATTTTTCTTGTAGTTTTTTCAATGGCATCTATAGAAATATAGTAAAAGGGGACATGACTCTCTTGTGTCTTGTATGAATTGTTTTTTACATGTTAAGTTTGTTCTGCCGAACAAGGAATCCGCACCTTGTTATCCCGAAATTTTCAAGCTCGAGTATCTTTTGTCTCACCTTCTTTGAAACTCATGCTTCTTCAACCCGCGTCGCGCCTTGTTATCCCGAAATTTGGACGCGGGCGAGAACTCCCTCCTCATCCGAAATCACTCCCGCAGCCTAGACACGCGAAATCCCCCTTCTACCCCTCAGCCGAAAATGAAGCTCCACGTCGTGGTGTTAAAATCGGTGGGGGTACACTGGTAACTGACCCTACATTTCGGACAAGCGCGTCCCTAAGCTTGGCTCCCCCCTCCCCCTTCGCCCCCCCATTCGTACACCGAGGCCACCAAAACCCACGAAACCCCACGCTCCTCCGTCGGCCTCCCAACCGCCGCCCAGCCGGAGACTCTTCCCCGACTACGTCGTCCACCGCAACAGCTCGCCGTCCCTCATCCACCTCACCAGATGAGGATCCGTTGTCGATCTCGTCGTCCCGCCGGATCAGCCACCCCGTCCTCCACCTCCAAGGAGCTACCCCGACGTTCGCCTCATCTATCGCGCCACCTCAATCCCCACAGCACCGTCCTGACCTGCCCCACCGGAACCGCAGCATCCTCACCAATTCCTCCGATGAAGCCGAGGCCAACTCAGTGCCACCAAGGAGGTTCTGCACTCACTGCTGCATTTTATCTTTTATTCGATCTCACGGGGCTGTCGGTGCTCGATACCGAGCAGACATGGCGTGTCTCCATCGACGGCGCCGTCCCCGGCCACATCATCCACGGCATCTCTCCCCCATGTCGTTGCTTCCTCGGCGGCGACTTCCACAATGGCACTAGCTGCAGCTGCTCCGGCTCTCGCTCATGTTGTGGCTCTGTTCTTCCTGCCGGTCGCGCTGCTGCACTGCTCCTGCTTTCGTTCATGCTGCTGCTCTGCTCTTGCTCTCGCTTGCGCTGCTGTTGTTGCTGCACGACCTCCGGCAGCTACAGGAGTTGCCGCTTTAGCACTTGCTCGCGATGCTACTGCATGACTTGCTCTCTGCTAGTGCGTTCCCTGCTCGAGCATCTGCTGATTTAGATCACTACTTCTCTGCTACTAGTGCTCGAACGCCCTAAACATCTATTGCAATGCTCTGTTACTAGTTCACTCAGTTTCGACAGTAAAATTCAGTTTCAACTGTGAAGTTCATTTTCTTCAGTTAAGTTCAGAGTGAACAGTACTTACAGCATCTGTCGGAGCGGCCGTGGCGCGGCCGATGCGTTTTACATCTAGCACTTTTTGGTGGTGTATTTTACATCATCTATTGTAGATGATATTAGGGTCCCACTTCAGATTAATGTTGTCTGTCTTGTCATGCTTCAGCCTCGTCGCCGTACACCTTAGCGGAGCTGCTCCAACGACGGAACCGTCCATCACAGCGGAGCAGTACCTATCGTGGTTCTAAGTCTGACAGTAGAATGGGGGTAGGTATGTAGAGGCAAGATCCTAGCTATTGAGGAGTTGTACACGCGAGTTTTACGAGTTCAGGCCCTTCTCGGAGGAAGTAACAGCCCTACGTCTCGGAGCCCGGAGGCGGTCGACTGGATATATGCGTGTGAGTTACAGGGGGTGCGAACCATTGTCCCGAAGGAGGGGGTGGCTTATATAGAGTGCGCCAGGACCCCAGCCAGCCCACGTTACTAAGGGTTTAATGTACATTAAGGCAGGGCGTTACTGGTAACGCTAGTAATAAAGAGATATAAATGATCTTTAAGGTTATAGAGTGAATGACCGGCCGTTGCCACCCTGAGTGACGTTAGGCCTTCTACACTCCGAGTGGTTTCTTTTATCGTCGAGTGTCTTCAAGACTGTCGAGTGGAACATAGCTTTATGGTCGAGTGGACGATGATTTTTCTTCGACTGCTTCTGGTTCTTTTAGAGGTGTCCTTGGGGAGGGTATCTTGGACAGATCCATGACCCTACCCTAGGTACATAGCTTCGTCATTAGCCCCCTAATGGATCAGGGTTTGAGTGAGGAAGGAGTTGAGAACACTTCCGACTCATTCTTCGTGCTATGAGTATATCTTTCTCTGGATCAATTAACTGAGGAGATAATGTAAACTTCTTTTTCAGTCGCCTTGGTCCATTCTTAGTTTTTGTCGAGTGAACTTTCACTGTAGAGTTCCGAATGATATGTGGAGGATGTTTTTAGTCTGACAAGTTGCTCTGCTCTCTGCGGATTTCGCGGGATTCGAATTTTGGGAAGCGCGCCAGATGGGCGGGGCCGTGGTAATCGGGCGGATTAGGTAGGTCGTCTCGATCCCCGCGCCACCTTTTTTGCCATGTATTGCGCGCGCGACTGTTGCGGGATTTGTTTAGATCGTCTGGGCCTACCAGTCAGTCACTCGGGGAATGACCTTATAAAAGGCACCGGACCGGGTCTTTGCACAACACGCTCCCATTTTCTTCCTTCTTCCTCAGACTTCTCCGCCGCGCTCGCTTCCGCTCTTGGCGTCGCAACCTCGCTTGGACTCGATCCGCCGCCATGGGGAAAGAGAAGACGGTGGCGTTGGAGCACGCGAAGAAGGCGACCGCGAAGGCGAAGGGCAAGAGGACCAGCCGGGGCGGATCGTCGTCAAGATCCGGCCTGCCGCCGGGCTGGATCCGGGGCGACTGGATCCGCTCGATGATCAGCCAGGACGACCTCGACAATCTGGTGGAGGGGGGACTGATCCCGCACAAATCAGCGCGGCTCCCGGGCAATGAGACCGAGCCGCAGCCGCGGGAGGGTGAGTGTGTTCTCCTCGCCACCCATGTCGACCGCGGGTTTTCTTTGCCTCCCCATTCTTTCTTTCCTGGCTTTCTGAACTTCTTCGGGGCTCAACTCCACCACTTCACTCCAAACACCATAGTCTATCTGGCTGCTTTTGTGTCGATGTGTGAAAATTTCTTGGGTTGTCGACTGCACTGGGGTCTCTTCAAACACATCTTCACTTGTCGCTCCCAGTCGGTCAAGAAGGCCAACCCGAGTGACGAGAGGACGCACGTGATCCAGATGTGCGGGGGCCTTGGGATCCAAATGACGAACAAGAGCACCTTCCCAGCAATGATCCTTCCCGACTCGGTCCGGGGCTGGCAGTCGACTTGATTTTACTGTAAGGACCAGCCGACCCCGGGTCAGTCGACTGGACTTCCTCCCTTTTCCCTGGCTCGAGTGGAGAAGCCTTCCTCCTTGTGGGTGGTCCCAGAAGAGAAGGCGCAGGTCAAGGTGTTGGTCGAGAGGGTCCTCCAACTTGTCCGAGGCTGGGTGACTGGGATGGACCTGCTGGAGGTCTTTCTCAGTCGACGCATCCAACCGCTTCAGGCCTGTGACCATCCGATGTGGATGTACTCGGGACTCGAGGACTCCACTCGGATCCACCCGGAGGACGTCAGTGAAGACACCTTGGAGAAGTGGCTGAGGGGAATCACTAGTAACAAAGACAATCCCCGGGGGTCTAGGAGGGTGATTCCATTCGACCACTCACGCCAGCCGGAACAAGTACGATTCCGCTTTGCCAAGTATCTTCTCGATTCACTGTGTGACACCTTGTTGATGGTCGACTGTATTTCTTTTGCTCGTTGTCTTTTCGGGCTCTCATTGATATGTACTCGATGCCCAATGGAGTGCAGGCGCAAGACGTTGAGGAAGGAGGGAGCGGGGGCGAGAGCAGCGAGTGGCACTCGGATGCTGAGGAGGACGAGGAGAGCGACGACTCGACTGATGACAAAGAGGTCGACTCGCCTCCTCGGAGAGAGAGGAGATCCAAGCACGCTCACGACCCGGAGAGCACCCCGGACATGGCGACCGCGCCGACTGGGCAATCTTCGAAGCGCCCCCGGACGTCTTCCCCAGCGCCGATTGAGAAGGCCCCGAAGCAACTCAAGGTCGTGCCACCTCCAGCGCCAAAAGCACCAAAGGCCACCTTGTAACGCCCTCGATGCGGCTATATCTCCTACGTGTCGAAGCACGACTTAGAGGCATAACCGCATTGAAAGCAATGTCGCAATTAAGGTAATCTTCACAACAACCCATGTAAATAAATAAAGGGGAAAAGATACATAGTTGGCTTACACTCGCCATGTCACACAAATACATGAATAACATTACAATCATCCAATACACTCATGGTCCGACTACGGTACCAAAATAAAGATCAACCCCCACATGCGACAAGTCCCCGATCGCCCCAACTGGGCACCACTACTGATCATCTGGGAAAGACACATAGTAACGGCGAGAGTCTTCATCGAACTCCCACTTGAGCTCAAGCGCATCGTCTGGAACGGTATCATCGGTCCCTGCATCTGGTTTGGAAGTAATCTGTGAGTCACGGGGACTCAGCAATCTCGCACCCTCGCGATCAAGACTATTTAAGCTTATAGGTAAGGCAAGGTATGATGTGGAGCTGCAGCAAGCGACTAGCATATATGGTGGCTAACCTATTCGCAAAAGAGAGCGAGAAGAGAAGGCAAAAGCACGGTCGAACAACTATGATCAAGAAGTGATCCTAGAACAACCTACGTCAAGCATTACTCCAACACCGTGTTCACTTCCCGGACTCCGCCGAGAAGAGACCATCACGGTTACACACGCGGTTGATTCATTTTAATTAAGTTAAGTTTCATGTTATCTACAACCGGACATTAACAAATTCCCATCTGCCCATAACCGCGGGCACGGCTTTCGAAAGTTCAAATCCCTGCAGGGGAGTCCCAACTTAGCCCATCACAAGCTCTCACGGTCAACGAAGGATATTCCTTCTCCCAAGACAATCCGATCAGACTCGGCATCCCGGTTACAAGACATCCTCGACAATGGTAAAACAAGTCCAGCAACACCGCCCGAATGTGCCGACAAATCCCGATAGGAGCTGCACATATCTCGTTCTCAGGGCACACTCAGATGAGCATCCGTACAACTAAAACCAACCCTCGAGTTTCCCCGAGGTGGCGCTGCAAGGGCTCTAGTTTGGACCAACACTCAGAGGAGCACTGGCCCGGGGGGGTTTAAATAAAGATGACCCTTGGGCTCCGGAAACCCAAGGGAAAAAGAGGCTAGGTGGCAAATGGTAAAACCAAGGTTGGGCATTGCTGGAGGAGTTTTATTCAAGGCGAACTGTCAAGGGGTTCCCATTATAACCCAACCGCGTAAGGAACGCAAAATCCGGGAACATAACACCGATATGACGGAAACTAGGGCGGCAAGAGTGGAACAAAACACTAGGCAAAAGGCCGAGCCTTCCACCCTTTACCAAGTATATAGGTGCATTAAGATAAACAAGATAATATGGTGATATCCCAACAATAAACAATGTTCCAACAAGGAACGATCTCCAATCTTCACCTGCAACTAGCAACGCTATAAGAGGGGCTGAGCAAAGCGGTAACATAGCCAAACAACGGTTTGCTAGGACATGGTGGGTTAGAGGTTTGACATGGCAATTTGGGAGGCATGATAAGCAAGTGGTAGGTATCGTAGCATAGGCATAGCAAAAGAGCGAGCATCTAGCAAGCAAAGATAGAAGTGATTTCGAGGGTATGGTCATCTTGCCTGCAAAGTTGTCAGAGTTGACTTGATCCTCGTAAGCGAACTCAACGGGCTCCTCGTTCACGAACTCGTCTCCCGGCTCTACCCAAACAAGAACAACAAGCAAACGGAACACAATCAACCACGTGCAATGCTCAAACAACATGATGCAAACATGGTATGATATGCGGGATGCGATATGTGATGCATATGCAAGATTTGACAAAGAATGATTGAACCTGGCCTCAACTTGGAAATCCAAGAGTGCCACTGGAAAGGTGAGGTGATTTCGGTTGAAATCGATATAAAGATCACCGGAATCGGATGCACGGTTTGGAAATGGCAAGCAAAACAAATATGGCACCGGTCTGCGATAATCAGCAAGTGACCAACTAAATGCATCAAGATAAATATGCTACAGCACTCAAACATGACAACAAAATACATGGCAGGGATCCACTCATGATGCTTGACAAAAGATGAACACTGAGCTACGGCTAATTCATCCATTAACAGGTTCAAACAAGCATGGCAAAAGTGCAAATGATAACAGGTTTCAGACTTAGTGAAATTAACACAAGTCTGGAATTTATCATCAGGAAGCACACTTTAGAGCATGAAAACTACATGCTACAGGAACTTAACATGGCAAAGCAAGGCATGGCATGAAGCTACTCAAAGCACTTAACAAAAGTCCCTTAGTGACCTTGAGCCAAAAGGGATCAGAAAATACAATTGCAAGCATGTGAACATGGCAAAAACATAAACAGATTCAGACTTAGTGAAAAACTGGAGCATGCAAACAGATTAGCAAGTAGGCATGTTTACGAGCTCGATGCACTCACTACAGAGCATGGCATGACAAACTAAGCATACACCCATCAAGAATACATGGCATAGAAGCTAGACATGGCAAAGAACAACAACATAGCATGCACGGATCAATAGCAACATCCTCGGCAAAATCGCTAAACATGTCAACAATCTGCCAGGATTATTTATAGCAAAAGTAGAGCTCGATTGACTCAAGCTAGGGTGCTCCATAAATGCAAACAAAGACATGGATGGATAGAGCACCACAATGTTAACAAAACATCCTTACTGATTATCCTCAAAAGAGCCATGTATCACTAGGAAACAACATGAACATATGGCATAACAACAAAAACAGAACAAGGACTTAGTGAAATTCTAAGTCCCTGAAATCAGCATTACCGATTACGCTACTTTACAAGCTTGTGCTAGTCACCACAAATATCACAAAAATACATGGCAAGCACCTCTATAAAGATGGCATGGCATATAACAAAACACATGTAGAGCTCAGGATCATAGCATGCACACATTAAACATGGCAAAAATGACAAAAAGCTATTTGCTGAAACAGATCTGACAAATTCATCACATAGCCCTCTTCCAACAGCATTTCGGGCATCAAGATGAGCTCAAATGAAAATGATGCAATGAGATGAAATGATGTACTCATCGAGGCGAACATTTTGATATGCTACACGCACGAATTGGAGCTACGGATGCAGAGTTATGGCATGAGGAAAATCGCATAAAAATTATGGAGAGAGAGGAGAAAGTCAACCGAGGTGATTAGGGTTTCCAGATCTGAGATCCGATCGAGATCTCGTTGGGCGCGGACTTCAAGGTTCGCCACCGACGGGATCTCGTGGTGGCCGGAGTTCGTCGCGGGGCGTCGTCGGGGAAGGAGAGGGGCTGGATCCGGGAGCTCGTCGGAGAGGGCGGCGTGGTGCGGTGGCGGCGCTGTTGGCGGCGGTGGCCAGCGAATGGTCTTGGGCGGCGCGGGGCGACGCCAGTGGCTGGCGTTGTAGGGCGGTGGCGGTGCCGGAGATGAGTGGAGGCGGCGGCGCACTCCGGCCGAAGCTTGCGGGCGGCAGGGTCGAGCGCGGTTGGTGGCGGCGGACCGGATGGGCTTTGAGGGCCGGCGCTGGGCCGCGTGGGCCTGGCGGCGGAGGACGCCGGCGGTGCCACGTGGCACGCACTGAGAGGCGGGGCGACGTGTCCGGCGGCAGTGGACGTTGTCCGGCAGCGCGGTGGAGGCGGGGAGCTAGGTTAGGGTTAGATCTGATCCGGGATTTCGGGGAGTGGTGCTCTTTTATAGGTAGAGGGAGCTAGGAAGCTCAAAATGAGGTGCGGTTTGTGGCCACGCGATCGTGATCGAACGGTCTAGACGATGGGATAGGTTTTGGGGGGTTTTGGGCCAGCAAGAAAAGGTGTTGGGCTGCAACACACACGAGGCCTTTTCGGTCCCTCGGTTAACCGTTGGAGTATCAAACGAAGTCCAAATGGCACGAAACTTGATAGGCGGTCTACCGGTAGTAAACCAAGGCTGCGTGGCAAGTTTCGGTCCAATCCGAAAACGTTTAACACCCGCATACAAAAAGAGGTAGAAAGGGACACCGGGTGACATAGGAGCGCCGGAATGCAAAACGGACAACAGGGAAAATGCTCGGATGCATGAGACGAACACGTATGCAAATGCAATGCACATGATGACATGATATGAGATGCATGACAAAGACAACAACACACGGAGACAAAAACCCGACAACGAGGAAATAAAATAACTTAGTGCCGGAAACGGCAAGAGTTGGGATACAGATAAGGTAAATTACATCCGGGGTGTTACAACACTCCACCACTATGAAAGGATCTCGTCCCGAGATCTAGGACTAGGAAAAACTCCGGGTACTCAGAACGGAGGTGATCCTCGCGTTCCCAGGTGGCTTCACGGTCGGAATGGTGTGACCACTTGACTTTGAGGAATTTGATTGACTTGTTGCGAGTCTTGCGCTCAGTTTCTTCAAGAATAGCAACTGGGTGCTCACGATAAGAAAGGTCTTCTTGGAGATCAATGTCTTCGAAGTTGACGGTGCGGTCAGGGGTCTTGAAGCACTTGCGGAGCTGAGAGACATGGAACACGTCGTGCACGTTTGCAAAGTTGGAGGGAAGATCGAGTTGATAGGCGAGATCGCCTCTCTTGCTGACGATCTTGAAAGGACCCACGTATCTAGGGGCAAGCTTCCCTTTGATACCGAAGCGACGAGTACCTTTCATTGGAGAGACGCGGAGGTAAACATGGTCTCCGATCTCGAAAGCCAAATCACGATGCTTACTATCATAGTAGCTCTTCTGGCGCGATTGCGCTGCTTTGAGGTTATCACGAATGACTTTGCACATCTCTTCTGCCTCTGTGATCAAGTCATTTCCAAGAAGTTGACGTTCACCAGTCTCTGACCAGTTAAGAGGAGTACGACACTTCCTGCCATAGAGAATTTCAAATGGGGCCTTGCCCGAACTCGCTTGAAAGCTGTTGTTGTAGGAGAACTCGGCATATGGAAGACAATCTTCCCACTACATGCCGAAAGAGATAACACAAGCCCTGAGCATATCTTCGAGAATCTGATTGAAACGCTCGACTTGGCCACTAGTTTGAGGATGAAAAGCTGTGTAGAAACGGATGTTGGTGCCCATGGCCTTCTGAAAAGAATCCCAAAACTTGCAGGTAAAGATGCTGCCACGATCTGAAGAAATCAACTATGGAATGCCGTGAAGAGAGACGATCTGAGAGTTATATAGCCCTGCCAATTGAGCTGCTGTGATGGATTCTTTGATAGGCAAAAAATGAGCCACTTTAGTGAGTTTGTCGATGACAATGAATATAGCATCATTGCCACGCTTGGACTTTGGAAACCCAGTCACAAAGTCCATCTCAATGTGGTCAAACTTCCATTCTAGAATGGCAAGAGGTTGGAGAAGACCAGCTGGTCGTTGGTGTTCTGCCTTCACTCTTCTGCAGACATCACATTCATTCATGAACTGAGCAATCTCACGCTTCATTCGAGTCCACCAATACGCCTGCTTGAGGTCATGGTACATTTTTGTGCTCCCAGGGTGGATAGAGAGGAGTGAATTGTGAGCCTCGTTCATAATGACTTTACGAAGGTCACCTTTAGGCACAACAATGCGATCCTCGAAGAAGAGAGTATCCTTGTCATCAAGGCGGTAGCACTTGTACTTGGATTGACTCTTGGCAATCCCAATCTTCACCTTCTTCACCATAGCATCAAGAAGTTGAGCCTCGCGAATCTGATCTTCCAAAGTAGGAGAGACTTGAAGGTTGGCGAGGAAACCTTGAGGAACAACTTGCAGATTGAGTTTGCGGAAAGCTTCACAAAGCTCGGGTTGGTAAGGCTTGAGAATCAGACTGTTGCAGTAAGGCTTTCTGCTCAAAGCGTCAGCAATTACATTGGCCTTGCCTGGAGCATATTCGATACTCGTATTATACTCTTGAATCATTTTGACCCAACGAGTCTGCCTGAGGTTGAGATTAGGCTGAGTGAAGATGTACTTGAGACTCTTGTGGTCAGTGAAGATGTCCACTTTTCTTCCCAATAAGAGATGCCTCCAAGTCAAAAGAGCATGAACAACTGCCGCCAACTCGAGGTTATGAGTGGGGTAGTTCTTATCGTTGGGCTTCAACTGGCAAGAGGTATAAGCCACAACTTTCTTCCCTTGCATCAACACTGCGCCAAGACCTTGAAGAGAGGCATCACAGAAGACCTCGAACGGTTTGGATTCATCAGGAGGAGTCAGAACTGGAGCAGTGAGTAATGTCTCTTTCATGGTGTTGAAAGCGATGTCACATTCAGGAGACCAAACGTACTTCACATGCTTCTGGAGAAGGTTTGAAAGAGGCTTTGCGATCTTTGAAAAGTTCTCAACGAACCTTCGACAATAGGTTGCGAGACCAAGAAAGTTGCGGAGTTGCTTTACGTTCTGAGGTGGTTCCCAATTCACAATTTCAGACACCTTCTCAGGATTCACCGCTATGCCCTTGGCAGAGATGATATGACCAAGATAGAGAACCTCATCGAACCAAAACTCGCACATTGAAAACTTGGCATAGAACTGATGTTCTCTGAGCTTATCCAGCACCAAACGCAAGTGTTTGGCATGATCCTCCTTGTTCTTGGAAAAGACCAAAATGTCATCGAGGTAGACCAAGACGAAGTCATTTGTGTAAGGGTTGAAGATGAAATTCATCATGCGAGAGAATGTCGGAGGAGCGTTGACGAGGCCAAAAGACATGACAGTGTATTCATATGAACCATAGCTTGTTCTGAATGTTGTCTTGGGGATAACTTGCTCACGAATTCGAATCTGGTGATAGCCCATACGGAGATCAAGCTTGGAGAATACTTGAGCACCTTTGAGTTATTCAAACAGCTCGTTGATGTTGGGAAGTGGGTACTTGTTCTTTATAGTCCTCTTGTTCAACGGACGGTAATCAACACAAAGTCGGTCCGTTCCATCCTTCTTCTTCACAAAAAGAACTCCACAACCCCACGGAGAAGAACTAGGTCGGATGAGACCCATTCGCTCTTGAATATCGAGTTGCTTCTTCAGCTCCTTCAACTCTTCAGGTCCAAGCTTGTAAGGACGTTTGCAAACAGGTTCCGTTCCAGGCTCAAGATCGATGACAAATTCAACTGGCCGGTGCGGAGGCATTCCTGGAAGCTCTTTTGGAAAGACGTCTTGATATTCGCAAACGACCGGAATTTGAGAGATGGCATCCAGTTCACCCTTCTCATTGAGAGAAAACAGACGAATGATATCATCCCTTGCGGCAAAGACAATTACATCCTCAGATGAATGAGTCAATTGAATCTGTCTGGCAGCACAATCAAGTTGAGCCTTGTGCTTAGACAGCCAATCCATTCCGAGAATAAGATCAATATCCGAGTCACCAAGAACATTTGGAGAAGACAAGAACTTATAGTCATGCAATGTGATTGGAACATCTGGAACGCATACTCGAGAAGTCATTTGACGGGCCGGAGAGACAATAGCCAACGGTTTCGGAAACACTTGAGTAACAAAATCATGCTTAGATGCAAAAGATCTCGAGATGAAACAATGTGATGCACCAGTGTCAAAAAGAACTCTTATAGGAATATCGTTAACAGGAAGGTTACCCATGATGACATCTGACGAGTCCTCTGCCTGAGCTACATTCACCATGTTGACCTTGGCGTACTTGGGGTTATGCTTGACCATAGCTGTACTTGCCGATTTCACAGGAGGAGGAGGAGGGAGACGCCTCTGATTGAAGCATTTGTTGGCATAGTGACCCTTCTATTGGCACTTGTTGCACGTGACCTCCAAGAGCGGATAGTGATATGGAGCACTTGATCTTGGAGCTTGAGACAAAGTCTTGTTCTGAAAGCCAGGGTTGGGTGGGTGGGAAGATCCACTGCCACCTTTGTTCATCTGCTGATAAGGCTGACGGAACGGAGGAGGAGGAAGCCAATACTTTTGCTACTTAGCCACTTGAGTTGAGGAAGAAGGAGTTGCATCTCTGACTCGCTTCTTGGAAGCGTCGCACTTCAGTTGAGCAGTCTCTTGCTTCATTGCCATGTTGTAAAACTCATCGTACTTCTTGGGATTAAAGAGGACGAGAGCTAGCTGGAGTTCTTCTTTGAGACCACCCCTGAACTGGTATATCATGCTCTTCTTGTCAGGGACGTCTTGCTTAGCAAAACGGGCGAGCTTCTGGAACATGATGTTGTACTGGTAAACAGACATAGTGCCTTGCTTCAGGTTGCGGAATTCCTCACGCTTGCTTTCAACCACACTCTGAGGAATATGATGAGCTTTGAAGTCTTGACGGAATTCATCCCAGGTAATCACACGGCCTCCTCTGGAATCTTTGTACTGCTGAAACCATTCTGCAGCTTGGTCTTTGAGTTGGAAGGAGGCGAACTTGACAAAGTCCTCAGGCCTGACGTTACTGCACTCGAAATGCTTGCATATGTCCACGAGCCAATCATCAGCGTCTGTTGCCTCAACACAATTGCTGAAGGTCTTTGGCTGGTTAGCAAGGAACTGGGTGAGTGTAGCAAACTGATTCTGATTGTTGTCATGGCCCTGGTTCCCTTGGTTGCGCTCTTGAAGAAGTTGCATGATCAGCTGCGTGTTTGCATTGGTAGCGGCCATCACAGCTTGCCATGCCTCCGGAGGTGGAGGTGGTGGTGGCGGATCAGGATTCGGAGTCGTGCGCGTTGGAGGAGCCATCCTGAAGAGGTTGACATCCGTTAGCATCTTGACAGACAAATATTTAAGCTGAATCCAACGGGTTGAAATTGCAACATAAAGTCTTCATCTCCAAACAAAATGAACGAATGCATTCCAATCGAAATGGTCACATTTCCATAAATTGAGAAGCCACTTAGAATTGAGGTAGAAGAAAAACAACAAGGTACGGACAAGAGCAAATACTTGGTGAGGATTACCCAATCCCAAACCAAATATCCGCGGAAGAAGAACTAGAGCTACAAGAATTCCCACCTATGAAACTCCCGAACCTTTCCGGTTATGCAATCAGGTGTTGGGGATACAGGGGAAGCATAATATCTCACCCAAATCTAGCAAATCCTACATCCAGCTGTATCCATCCTTCAACACATAACCGAGAAACCTTCGGAAATCATTTACCTCAACCTTCGAAAAGCATCCGTTATACAAGTTATGGCAATACTCCCGAACTCCCGCCCCAGTACTGGGTGGCGTCGAGGTTATCTCACCAACAACTGCATAAAAGAGATTTTCGATGTCGGCGAAACTCAGGTATTCCAGAATCTCAACGATAAAATTGTGACGACAACACCTCGGAGCTCAACTCCCCGGGACACTGCCACAACCCCTAAATGACAGGAGGCACCAAGAACAATGTTCTCGTCACAAATCGATCGGAACGATTCCAAGATACCCGCGTGATCCTAAATTTTTTTAGTGAAATTTGAGAAGAGAAGAGTCAAAACTCTACGTCAGGATGCCTCACCAGAGCGATGAAGGGACTGGGGAGTAAAAAGAATTCCTAACTCTCCGATATATAATTCCTAAATGACTCAAAACATTTTTTCTAGACTCAACAACGCCAACGATTCGATCAAGCAGGGGGCTCCTAAGGTCGGGGAAGGCTCTGATTACCAACTTGTAATGCCCTCGATGCGGCTATATCTCCTACGTGTTGAAGCACGACTTAGAGGCATAACCACATTGAAAGCAATGTCGCAAGTAAGGTAATCTTCACAACAACCCATGTAAATAAATAAAGGGGAAAAGATACATAGTTGGCTTACACTCGCCACGTCACACAAATACATGAATAACATTACAATCATCCAATACACTCATGGTCCGACTATGGTACCAAAATAAAGATCAACCCCCACATGCGACAAAGTCCCCGATCGCCCCAACTGGGCACCACTACTGATCTTCTTGGAAAGACACGTAGTAACAGCGAGAGTCTTCATCGAACTCCCACTTGAGCTCGGTCATGTCATCTGGAACGGTATCATCGGTCCCTGCATCTGGTTTTGGATGTAAACTGTGAGTCACGGGGACTCAGTAATCTCACACCCTCGCGATCAAGACTATTTAAGCTTATAGGTAAGGCAAAGGTATGATGTGGAGCTGCAGCAAGCAACTAGCATATATGGTGGCTAACCTATTTGCAAAAGAGAGCGAGAAGAGAAGGCAAAGCACGGACGAACAACTATGATCAAGAAGTGATCCTAGAACAACCTACGTCAAGCATTAGTCCAACACCGTGTTCACTTCCCGGACTCCGCCGAGAAGAGACCATCACGGTTACACACGCGGTTGATTCATTTTAATTAAGTTATGTTTCAGGTTATCTGCAACCGGACATTAACAAATTCCCGTCTGCCCATAACCGCGGGCACGACTTTCGAGAGTTCAAATCCCTGCAGGGGAGTCCCAACTTAGCCCATCACAAGCTCTCACGGTCAACGAAGGATATTCCTTCTCCCAAGACAATCCGATCAGACTCGGCATCCCGGTTACAAGACATCCTCGACAATGGTAAAACAAGTCCAGCAACACCGCCCGAATGTGCCGACAAATCCCGATAGGAGCTGCACATATCTCGTTCTCAGGGCACACTCAGATAAGCAATCCATACAACTAAAACCAGCCCTCAAGTTCCCCCGAGGTGGCGCTGCAAGGGACTCTAGTTTGGACCAACACTCACGGGAGCACTGGCCCGGGGGGGTTTAAATAAAGATGACCCTTGGGCTCCGGAAACCCAAGGGAAAAAGAGGCTAGGTGGCAAATGGTAAAACCAAGGTTGGGCATTGCTGGAGGAGTTTTATTCAAGGCGAACTGTCAAGGGGTTCCCATTATAACCCAACCGTGTAAGGAACGCAAAATCCGGGAACATAACACCGATATGACGGAAACTAGGGCGGCAAGAGTGGAACAAAACACTAGGCAAAAGGCCGAGCCTTCCACCCTTTACCAAGTATATAGATGCATGAAGATAAACAAGATAATATGGTGATATCCCAACAATAGACAATGTTCCAACAAGGAACGATCTCCAATCTTCACCTGCAACTAGCAACGCTATAAGAGGGGCTAAGCAAAGCGGTAACATAGCCAAACAACGGTTTGCTAGGACATGGTGGGTTAGAGGTTTGACATGGTAATATGGGAGGCATGGTAAGCAAGCGGTAGGTATCATAGCATAGGCATAGCAAAAGAGCGAGCATCTAGGAAGCAAAGATAGAAGTGATTTCGAGGGTATGGTCATCTTGCCTGCAAAGTTCTCAGAGTTGACTTGATCCTCGTAAGCAAACTCAACAGGCTCCTCGTTTACGAACTCGTCTCCCGTCTCTACCCAAACAAGAACAACAAGCAAAAAGGAACACAAGCAACCACGTGCAATGCTCAAACAACATGATGCAAACATGGTATGATATGCAGGATGCGGTATGTGATGCTTATGCAAGATTTGACAAGGAATGATTGAACCTGGCCTCAACTTGGAAATCCAAGAGTGCCACTTGAAAGGTGGGGTGATTTCGGTTGAAATCAATATAAAGATCACCGGAATCGGATGCACGGATTGGAAATGGCAAGCAAAACAAATATGGCACCGGTCTGCGATAATCAGCAAGTGACCAAGTAAATGCATCAAGATAAATATGCTACAGCACTCAAACATGACAACAAGATACATGGCATGGATCCACTCATGAATCTTGACAAAAGTTGAACACTAAGCTACGGCTAATTCTTCCATTAACAGGTTCAAACAAGCATGGCAAAAGAGCAAATGATAACAGGTTTCAGACTTAGTGAAATTAACACAAGTCTGGAATTTATCATCAGGAAGCTCACTTTAGAGCATGAAAACTACATGCTACAGGAACTTAACATGGCAAAGCAAGGCATGGCATGAAGCTACTCAAAGCACTTAACAAAGGTCCCTTAGTGACCTTGAGCCAAAAGGGATCAGAAAATACCATTGCAAGCATGTGAACATGGCAAAAACATAAACAGATACAGACTTAGTGAAAAATTGGAGCATGCAAACAGATTTGGCAAGTAGGCATGTTTACGAGCTCGATACACTCACTACAGAGCATGGCATGACAAACTAAGCATACACCCATCAAGAATACATGGCATAGAAGCTATACAGGGCAAGAACAACAACATAGCATGCACAGATCAATAGCAACATCCTCGGCAAAATCGCTAAACATGTCAACAATCTGCCAGGATTATTTTAGAGCAAAAGTAGAGCTCGATTGACTCAAGCTAGGTTGCTCCATAAATGCAAACAAATACATGGATGGATAGAGCACCACAATGTAAACAAAACATCCTTACTGATCATCCTCAAAAGAGGCACGTATCACTAGGAAACAACATGAACATATGGCATAACAACAAAAACAGAACAAGGACTTAGTGAAATTCTAAGTCCCTGAAATCAGCATTACCGATTACGCTACTTTGCAAGCTTGTGCTAGTCACCACAAATATCACAAAAATACATGGCAAGCACCTCTGTAAAGATGGCATGGCATATAACAAAACACATGTAGAGCTCAGGATCATAGCATGCACACATTAAACATGGCAAAAATGACAAAAAGCTATTTGCTGAAACAGATCTGACAAATTCATCACATAGCCCTCTTCCAACAGCATTTCGGGCATCAACATGAGCTCAAATGAAAATGATGCAATGAGATGAAATGATGTACTCGTCGAGACGAACATTTTCATATGCTACACGCACGAATCGGAGCTACGGATGTAGAGTTATGGCATGAGGAAAATCGCATAAAAATTATGGAGAGAGGGGAGAAAGTCAACCGAGGTGATTAGGGTTTCCAGATCTGAGATCCGATCGGGATCTCTCCGGGTGCGGACTTTGAGGTTCGCCGATGATAGGATCTCGCGATGGCCGGACTTCGTCGCAGGGCGTCGTCGGGGAAGGAGAGGGGCCAGATCCGGGAGCTCACCGGAGAGGGCGGCGTGGTGCGGTGGCGGCGGTGGCCGGCGAATGGTCTCGGGCGGTGCGGGGGGACGCCGGTGGCCGGCATTGCAGGGCGGCGGCGCACTCTGGCCGAAGCTTCCGGGCGGCGGGGTCGAGCGCGGTTGGTGGCGGCGGGCCGGATGGGCTCCGAGGGCCAGCGCTGGGCCGCGCGGTCCTGGCAGCGGAGGAGGTCGGCGGTGCCACGTGGCACGCGCTGAGAGGCGGGGCGACATGTCCGGCGGTAGCGGACGTTGTCCGGCAGCGCGGTGGAGGCGGGGAGCTAGGTTAGGGTTAGATCTGATCCGGGATTTCGGGGAGGGGTGCTCTTTTATAGGTAGAGGGGGCTACGAAGCTCAGAATGAGGTGCGGTTTGCGGCCACGCGATCGTGATCGAACGCTCTAGACGATGGGAGAGGTTTGGGGGGGGGGGGTTGGGCCAGCAAGAAAAGGTGTTGGGCTGCAACACACACGAGGCCTTTTTGGTCCCTCGGTTAACCGTTGGAGTATCAAACGAAGTCCAAATGGCACGAAACTTGACAGGCGGTCTACCGGTAGTAAACCAAGGCTGCATGGCAAGTCTCGGTCCAATCCAAAAATTTTTAACACCCGCATACGAAAAGAGGTAGAAAGGGACACCGAGTGACATAGGAGCGCCGGAATGCAAAACGGACAACGGGGAAAATGCTCGGATGCATGAGACGAACACGTATGCAAATGCAATGCACATGATGACATGATATGAGATGCATGACAAAGACAAAACACACGGAGACAAAAACCCGACAACGAGGAAATAAAATAACTTAGTGCTGGAAACGGCAAGAGTTGGGATACATATAAGGTAAATTACATCCGGGGTGTTACACACCTCCTCCAAACTACCAAAGGCTTTACCCAGGATCAAAGTGACCGTCCCCACCATCTCCGGGTAATCATCTGAGTTGTTCTTTTTGTCGACTCAAGCAACAGAACGTGACCGACTGAGTGTGAACGTTTGAAGTGCTGCTACATCAGGAACCTCGTCCTACCAGTACCGAGACGAGGAGATGGAAGACGCGGTTACCTCCAACCTAGGTAAAAACTCTTATGATCTTGTTCTTGATTACTTGGTCGATTGAATTTGAGTGGTTTATTTGGGGTCGAGTGATCTTCCCTGCAGCTCCACCCAACGTCATCGATCTCCTAGACGACGATGAAGATGTGGCTCCTAAACCCAGAAAGAGCAAAAAGGTAGCAGCTTGCAAGGCGTCTCAACTGGGACCAATGACAACACCAACCATCCATCAATCTGAAGACGCGGGCGGGGCCTTTGTAACTTTCGCTGTACCCTTGTCGAGTGAGATCCCCGCACCGTCGACTGTACCGGTGAGTCCTTCCGTTGTCCCATCTCATGCCCCGGAGGTCCAAGCTACTGCACCTTGGTCGTCTGCCCTCTTCTTCACCAGCTACCCTGTCCTGAAAAAGTAGTCGGATGCGGCTGTGGAAGCCATCCGTCAGGCTAACGTGATGATGGAGCGGATGAAGATGGTGCACGAGAATAGCCAGGTTGCTTACGACGCCAGCGCTGCTCTCTGGGCCAATGTCCAGGTACGTAAACTTTCGACTGACCTTGTTCTGTCAGGATATGCTATCTAAAATATTCTCTTCCATACAATCTCCTGTTGTTTGTGTCGAATCTGTACACCCACTGGGTGTTTTGTTGTCTTTGGTATTTGTGCTCTTCCACTTGGTCTGAGCGAGTAGGATCTGAACCAATGAGGGCACGCTAAGTGCACCCACTGGGTGTAGTCCCCGAGACCGCAGTCGACTGCTGGCAGTCGACTGGGGTCTGAGTTCTTTTTTCCTTTCTTTTCTTCCACTCGACCCGGGCGGACCGGTCGAATGGGATCTGAACCAGTGGGGGCACGTCAAGTGCACCCACTGGGTGTAGTCCCCGAGACCGCGGTCGACTGCTGGCAGTCGGCCGGGGTCTGAATAGTTTTTTTTACTTGACCCGGGCGGACCGATCGAGTTGGGCCTTAATCAGCGGGGGCACGCCAAGTGCACCCACTGGGTGTAGTCCCCGAGATCGCAGTTGACTGGGGTCTAAGTGAACTCTTTAAGTTTTATCCACTTAGAAGTAAACAACCTTTGATCTTGTCGATTGACACGTCTTTTGCCTTCTGCAGAAGTCTTGTACTCTCATTTCCAAGTTTGCTGAACTTGAGGAGAAGCAGAGGCAACTCAACCTCGACTTGGAGTTGGCCCAGCAGAATATGAAGAAAGCTCAAGACGAAGCTGCTGGTATGGAAGGTAACTGCCTGTCGACTGTCTTTTTAAAAAAATTCTTCGAACTCTTGTCTGATCCGATTGCTTCTTTTGCAGAGAAAATGAAGTTGGCTTTGGATAAGAAGGACTCGGACCTCGCCGCTACGCAGAAGGAAGCCCAAGATAAAACTGCCCTTGCAGACCAGAAGCTAGCTTCAGTCGGAGCGCTGGAAGGGGAGGTGAACAAGTTGAAGTCCTGCCTCGATGAATCTAACCGAGAAGTGAGTCGTCTAAAGAAGGACAAACTTGTCTTGAATGAAAAGCTGGAGTCTGCGGTCCACAAGAGGAACGATACGGAAGCTTATCTGAGGACTCTTGCCAAGAAGCTCTATCTCATGCTGGAAGGTACTCCTTTTAAACCAACTGTGTTGATGTTTGCAAATGAATCTTGTCTGGTCGACTCGCTAATTTTTTGACTGCAGAATTCTGCCAAGACTTTGACAAGGAAACTGGAAAGGTCGAGACGAGTCTGGACCCTATCGCTTCTCCAGTTTGCGACGAAACTGCAATGAACATGCTCCGACTGGAGTCTCGTGTCACCGGCGTCACAAGCTACCTCGCGCGTCTGAAGGAGGCAGTCTCACGAGTCGAGTCATTGCTTTGGCCAAGGGTGACGCTTCAAAATGACCTGGGATCCCTGATGGCTCGACTCAACGAGATCCCTGACCGAGTGCAAGAATGCAAGAAGTCCTCCGCCCAGTGCGGTGCTGACGTGGCGCTGTCCTTGGTGCGAGTCCACTGCAAGGAAGCTCGTGAAGACAAGCTGGCGGCGATCAAGGTCGCCAACACCAAAAGGCATGACTTCCAGTCCTTCATGGAGAATTTCATCGCTGCTGCTACTCGGATCGCGGATGGGATCGACTTGGACGTATTTGTCGAGCCTGCTAGCCCTCCTCCTGACGAGTGAACAAACTTATGAGACTTGAATCTGCCTTAAATTTGCCTCGGAATGACGAGTGATTGTTGTAACCGTTAAACTCCTTCGGGATGGATGCTCTAATACTTTTGATTTTCTTCTTGGAACTTTAGGTTTTATCCAAATGTGGTTTATTTCCGAATATGCTTGCGCTTTGCCTTCAAGTGGACTTTGTTCTTTGCTCGGAATAATCTTTGTGCTGGAGATGTAGCTCTGAGGTGGTGACTTTAGTCGACCTGCGCTTCGTCGTCCTTGCGGATAGGGATGGAGCGCACATTGTGCTTGTGGCGTAGCCCCGAAGGAGAAGGTTGCAGTCGACCTGCACCTCATTGTCCTTGCGGATAGAGATGGAGCGCACATTGTACTTGTGGCGTAGCTCCGAAGGAGAAGGTTGTAGTCGACCTGCACCTCGTCGTCCTTGCGGATAGGGATGGGGCGCACATTGTACTTGTGGCATAGCTCCGAAGGAGAAGGTTGCAGTTGACCTGCACCTCGTCGTCCTTGCGGATGGGGGTTTGTTTCGAACTTAGGCAAGTACTAGACTGCAGCTAAGCCCCCGAGTGGGAGGGTTGCTCTCCACTCGGTAAGATTTTTTCAAACTTAGGCAAGTATTGGACTGCAGCTAAGCCCCCAAGTGGGAGGGTTGCTCTCCACTTTGTAGGATTTTTCATACTTAGGCGAGTACTGGACTGCAGCTATGCCCCCGAGTGGGAGAACTTAGGCGAGTGCCGGACTGCAGCTAAGCCCCCAAGTGGGAGGATTGCTCACCACTCGGTAGGATTTTACAAAATTAGGTGAGTACTGGACTGCAGCTAAGCCTCCGAGTGGGAGAACTTAGGCGAGTGTCGGACTGCAGCTAAGCCCCCGAGTGGGAGGATTGCTCACCACTCGGTAGGATTTTACAAACTTAGGAAAGTACTGGACTGCAGCTAAGCCTCCGAGTGGGAGAACTTAGGCGAGTGTTGGACTGCAGCTAAGCCCCCGAGTGGGAGGATTGCTCACCACTCGGTAGGATTTTACAAACTTAGGCGAGTACTGGATTGCAGCTAAGCCTCCGAGTGGGAGAACTTAGGCGAGTGTCGGACTGCAGCTAAGCCCCCGAGTGGGAGGATTGCTCACCACTCGGTAGGATTTTACAAATTTAGGCGAGTACTGGACTACAGCTAAGCCTCCGAGTGGGAGAACTTAGGCGAGTGTCGGACTGCAGCTAAGCCCCCTAGTGAGAGGATTGCTCACCACTCGGTAGGATTTTACAAACTTAGGCGAGTACTGGACTACAGCTAAGCCTCCGAGTGGGAGAACTTAGGCGAGTGCCGGACTGCAGCTAAGCCCCCGAGTGGGAGGATTGCTCACCACTCGGTAGGATTTTACAAACTTAGGCGAGTACTGGGCTACAGCTAAGCCTCCAAGTGGGAGAACTTTGGCGAGTGCTGGACTGCAGCTAAGCCTCCGAGTGGGAGGATTGCTCACCACTCGGTAGGATTTTACAAACTTAGGCGAGTACTGGGCTACAGCTAAGCCTCCAAGTGGGAGAACTTTGGCAAGTGCTGGACTACAGCTAAGCCCCCGAGTGGGAGGATTGCTCACCACTCGGTAGGATTTTACAAACTTAGGCGAGTACGAGACTGCAGCTAAGCCTCCAAGTGGTAGAACTTAGGCGAGTGCCAGACTGTAGCTAAGCCCCCGAGTGGGAGGATTGCTCACCACTCGGTAGGATTTTCTTTCGAGCTTAGGTGAAACGGATTCGCGGCTAAGCCTCCTGAGTGAGAGGCTTGCTCATCACTCGGTAGGATTCTCTTTCGAACTTAGGCGAAATGGATTCGTGACTAAGCCTACCCACTGGGGGATTTCGAAGGTAAATAAAAACAACAACAATCGTGCGAGAAGATTGAAAAGCTCTTGTCTAGACGGACAAATTACAAAGGTACTTCTTATTACATTTTTTTCGAACGGGTGCTTAAGTATAAAAGGGGCAGAGCAGCTCCGCGTTCCAGGCCCGTGGCTCGTCCTTCTGATGCTCAACACTGTAAAGATGGTATGCTCCATTGTGGAGAACTTTGGTGATGATAAAGGGGCCTTCCCAAGCTGGGGCGAGCTTGTGTGGTTTCTGTTGATCCACTCGAAGAACCAGGTCTCCCTCTTGAAAGGTTCGGCCCCTCACGTTCCTGGCGTGGAATCGACGCAAGTCTTGCTGATAAATGGTCGACCGGATCAAGGCCATCTCTCTTTCCTCCTCTAAGAGATCGACTGAATCCTGTCGGGCCTGCTCTGCTTCTTCTTTGGAGAAGAGCTCGACTCGGGGTGCATTGTGGAGCAGGTCACTCGGCAGAACAGCTTCGGCTCCATAGACCAAGAAGAAAGGAGTTCGTCCAGTCGACCGATTGGGAGTTGTCCTCAAACCCCACAGAACTGACGGAAGTTCATCGACCCAAGCGCCTGCTGCGTGTTTGAGATCACGCATCAGTCGGGGTTTCAATCCTTTGAGAATTAGGCCATTGGCTCTTTCTGCTTGTCCGTTCGACTGCGGGTGAGCGACTGAAGCATAGTCGACTCGTGTGCCTTGAGAAGCGCAGAAAGCTCTAAACTCATCAGAATCGAAGTTCGACCCGTTGTCCGTGATGATGCTGTGTGGAACTCCATATCTGAATGTCAATTCTCTGACAAAACTGACAGCGGTGCTGGCTTCAAGGTTCTTGATAGGTTTAGCTTCGATCCATTTGGTAAACTTGTCGACTGCTACGAGCACATGAGTGAATCCGCTCCTACCAGTTCTCAGTGGTCCAACCATATCCAATCCCCAAACAGCAAAGGGCCAGACGAGGGGAATGGTCTTCAGGGCTGACGCTGGCTTGTGAGACATGTCAGAGTAAAACTGGCAGCCTTCACATCTGTCGACTATATCTTTCGCCATTTCATTTGCTCATGGCCAATAGAATCCGGCTCGGTATGCTTTAGCCACGATGGCCCGAGAGGACGCATGGTGACCACAGGTTCCCGAGTGGATGTCGTTGAGGATCATTCGACCTTCTTCTGGCGTTATGCATTTCTGACCGACTCCAGTCACGCTTTCCCTGAACAGTTGTCCTCTTATCACAGTAAAGGCCTTGGATCGACGGACGATCTGTCGAGCCTCTTCCTCGTCCTCTGGGAGTTCTTTCCTAAGGATGTACGCAATGTACGACACTGTCCAGTCGGGAGTAATGGCCAGAACCTCCATGATCAGGTCGACCACAGCTGGGACCTCGACTTTAGTCGGATCTGTGGCGCTCCTAGGCTGTGGGGGCTCTTCAGTAAAAGGATCTTCCTGAACTGTCGGTGTGTGAATATGCTCCAAAAACACATTGCTGGGAATGGCTTCTCTCTTGGAACCTATCTTTGCCAAGTCATCGGCTGCTTGATTTTTCAGTCGGGGTATGTGATGGAGCTCTAACCCCTCAAACTTCTTTTCCAACTTCCTCACCGCGTTGCAGTAACCAGTCATGGCTGGGCTTCTGACGTCCCACTCCTTCATCACTTGATTGACTACCAAATCTGAGTCGCCGTAGACCATGAGGCGATGGACGCCGAGTGAGATGGCCATACGCAACCCATACAGGAGTGCTTCATATTCAGCTTCATTATTGGAGGAATCAAAGTGAATCTGGAGGACATATCTGAGCTTGTCTCCTCGGGGGATACCAGAACCACCCCAGCACCGGAACCATTCAGCATTTTGGATCCATCAAAGAACATGGTCCAGTGCTCCGAGTGAACTTGAGTCGGCAGTTGTTGTTCAATCCACTCGGCGAGGAAATCTGCTATTGCTTGGGACTTAATAGCTTTCTTTGCCTCAAACTTGATATCTAAGGGAAGGAGTTCAATCGCCCATTTTGCCACTCGACCAGTTGCATCTCTGTTGTGCAGAATCTCTGACAATGGAGCGTCGCTGACGACTGTAACAGAGTGATCAGAGAAATAGTGTGCAACCTTCTTCGTGGTCATGTAAATCCCATAAACGAGCTTCTGATAGTGCGGATATCTCTGCTTTGACGGAGTCAGAACTTCAGAAATATAATAAACTGGGCGCTGAACTTTATAGGCTTTTCCCTCTTCTTCCCGCTCGACCGTAAGTACTGTACTGACGACTTGTCCAGTGGCTGCTATATAAAGCAGTAAAGGCTCTTTGCTGATTGGGGCAGCAAGCACTGGCTGGGTGGAAAGCAGGGCTTTTAGCTCTGCAAATGCTGCAACAGCTTCAGGAGTCCACTCGAACTTATCTGATTTCTTCATCAGTCGGTAAAGAGGCAATGCCTTTTCACCGAGGCGAGAAATGAATCGACTTAGGGCGGCCAAACAACCAGTAAGCTTCTGGACATCGTGCACATGCACAGGGCATTTCATCCGGAGTATGGCACCCACTTTCTCTGGGTTAGCATCGATCCCTCGTTCGGAAATGAGAAAACCGAGTAATTTTCCTGGAACTCCAAACGTGCACTTTGATGGATTAAGCTTGATATCATACCTTCTGAGGTTGGCAAAGGTTTCAGCAAGGTCAGCCAGTAGGTCAGAACCTTTATGTGACTTGACCATAATGTCATCCATGTATGCTTCCACATTCCGACTGATCGGAGTGAGCAGGCACTTCTGAATCATCCACATGAATGTGGCTCCAGCGTTCTTCAAGCCGAATGGCATAGTGACATAACAGAAGCATCCAAATGGGGTGATGAAAGCTGTTTTTATCTCGTCGGGTCCATACAGACGGATCTGGTGGTACCCGTAGTAGGCGTCCAAAAAGGACAAACACTCGCACCCCGCAGTCGAGTCAACTATCTGGTCGATGCGAGGGAGAGGAAAGTGATCTTTCGGGCAGGCCCGATTGATATGTTTGAAGTCGATGCACATGCGAAGAGAGTCGTCCTTCTTTGGGACCATGACAACATTAGTAACCACTCGGAGTGGTAAATCTCACGAATAAACTCAGCTGCCGAAAGCCGAGCCACCGCTTCACCGATTGCCTTCCTCTTCTTTACAGCGGACCGTCATAGATGTTCTTTGACTAGTTTCACTTTTGGGTCGACTCACAAACGGTGCTCAGCTAGTCCCCTGGGAACACCTGGCATGTCTGAAGGTTTCCATGCAAAGATGTCCCAGTTCTCACGGAGGAACTGGGTGAGCGCTTCTTCCTATTTGGACTCGAGTGTCGTTGAAATGTGAGTCGGAGCAGCATTGGGATCCGTCGGGTGAATGTGAATCGACTTTGTTTCGCCAGACGACTGGAATGCTGAATCCGTGGCGGGCTTCTTGGCTTGCAACAAATCACTCAGATCTGCATTTGTTTATATTTTTCTTGCAATTCTACTACGGCCATCTGTGCATTGGTGATCTTTGAGCCCTTTTGGAAGCACTCTTCTGCCTTCTTCCGACTACCAGTGATAGCGATCACCCCTTTGGGACCAGGCATCTTCAATTTGAGGTACACGTAACATGGTCGAGCCATAAAAGCGTGCATAAGCCGGCCTGCCCAGAATAGCATGATAGGCACTCTGGAAATCCACAACCTCAAACGTCAACTTTTCTCTGCGGTAATTCTTGGAATCACCGAAAACCACGTCAAGAGCAATCTGGCCGAGTGATGCAGCCTTCTTGCCGGGAATGACCCCATGGAAACTCATATTACTTTCACTGAGTCTGGACATCGGAATGCCCATTCCTTTCAACGTCTCTGCATACAGTATATTCAGGCCACTGCCACCATCCATCAGAACCTTTAGTCAGTCGGGTGCCTTCGACTACTGGGTCGACCACCAACGCTTGCCTCCCAGGGGTGGCTATGTGCGCTGGGTGATCGGACTGGTCGAATGTAATGGCAGTCTGGGACCACTTCAAATAACTGGGTGTCACCGGAGCGACCATGTTCACTTCTCTGTTGATGACTTTCAATCGACTTTTACTCTCAACGTCAGCGAAAATCATCAGAGTGGAATTCACATGGGGATAACCATCGTCATCCTCTTCCTCATCCTCAACCTTGTCTGCTTCTTTCTCCTTTTCCTTGGGCTGTTTCTCTCGGAATTGTTGGATTAGGAGTCGACACTGCCGAGTGGTATGCTTCGGGTAAATGAAATTACCCTCTTCATCTTTTTTGGTGTGGATGTGGCATGGCAAATCCAGCACATCATTTCCATCTTGATCTTTTACTTTCTTGGGGTTCCACGGTCCCTTGGGCTTCCCCTTGAACTTTCCTTGAGTCACGGCTAAGGCTTCACCAGGAGCAGCTGGCTCGGCTTTGCGCTTCTGCTTCCGACTGGAGTTTCCTCCTCCGGTTTCATGGGCGACTGTTTTGTGCTTGCCACTCCGGAGTCGGTCTTCTTCTTCACCGTTGGCATATTTGGTGGCAATTTCCATCATCCGAGTCAGAGTCATATCTCTTGTCTGACCAAATTTCATATTCAACTCCTGATACTCGACGCCTTCTTTAAAGGCACAAATTGCCTGATGATCAGAGAAATTCTCCACCGTGTGATGCAATGTGATCCATCTCTGGATATAATCCCTCAAAGACTCATTCGGTTTCTGAATGCGACACTGTAATTCGGTCAGCCCTGCCGGTCGTTTGCAAGTACCTTCGAATGTTCTGACAAATACTCGGGCAATATCTTCCCAAGTATAAATACTGCTTGGAGCTAACTGATTCAGCCATGCTCTAGCCGAGCCCTCCAGTATCAGAGGAAAGTGTTTCATGGCCACTTCATCATTGCCACCACCAATCTGGACAGCCACTCGGTAGTCTTCAAGCCAAGTATCAGGATTGGACTCACCAGTGAACTTACTGACTCCAGTCGCCAACCTGAAGTTGGGGGGAATCACTGCAGCCCTAATGGCTCTGCTGAAGCACTCCGGACCTGAGACATACACTCTGCTGCTGGTTGGTAGATCTCTGTCATGACCTTCTCGGTGAGCCCTGTTTCTGTCGACCAAGCCTTGAACAAGAATAGATCTCGCATCAAAGCCTGGTTCTCTGGGGTCGACTGGAATCCCTCGCCCCATACTGTGAGGGCGTCTGTCATCATGTTGCCGAGGCACGTACGACCCACTCCTTGGGGAGGTGTGGGCACTTGACGATGATCATCGTGATCGACTCGGTTATCATACTGCTCACGGTTTCTGTACTGATCTCGTCGGTCTCCATGCCCCTCACGCCTCAGGGGCGATCTTGGGCTGTGAGCCGACTGAACTGTGTCTGCAACCACGGACCTACTATGGATCCTATTCCGCGACTGAGATACTGTTGTATTCTGCTCTCCTGCCGCACGGAGCAAAGCTCGGATCTGCACCAGACCTCGACTAGCTTCTGACTGGGAAGGTTGGATAGACTCTGCTATCCGGGCTGTAGCTGCGAGATTCTGGATCGGAGTTCGGTATACCTGAGTCGGAGGCGGAAAGAGTTGACGTCGACTGGATTCAGGAGCACGCTGTCGAGCACGCTTGTCGAGTGCGCGCTGGAGATTCTCCAGTCGAGTGCGCTCAGCCAAGTTGGCCAGGCGCGCCTCCTCCAAGGCCTGGGCCTCAGGGGTTTCTCCAACGATAGGAGTGTGAAGCGCATCCATGTTCCGGTGGCGAAGTTCTTCTCTCCACTGCGAGGAGAGGGGTTCGGGGCGGTACTCTTCATGAATACATGATGGATCGCCGCCCCCATCACCTCCGTCTTCACAGGTGAAGCCAGGAGGACTGCGTGGTCCATTGACCATCAAAACTTCTACCGCGGGGTCGCTGCTATCGCACTCGGATGCAGTCTCTACGGAGCCAGTCGACAGATCGAACAGGCCGTAGAGGGTTTTGTCGGGCTCGATTGCCGCGACTTGAGGGGTGGCCAACTGGCGAGCCACCGCATGCTTCACCCACAGCTGAAGCCTTGATCGACCGGAACATTTGCTCCGGCGGGCCGCAGGGAGGGGGGAAGCCATAGGAGCCGATCGATACTGGGTCAATGGCTACCGCAGGAGGACGCCACGGACGCACGCGCGAAAGTGCGTTGCCCCGCGGACAGGGAGTGCGTCGATGTCGAGTGGAGCCTCCTGAAGCCAAGCGGAGTCGTCGGCGACAAACACGAGCGCGCCGAGACGGATCTCGCGGCCCTCAGCCAAACCTCCGCCTGAAACCATGATGAAGGGGATCGGAAAAATTGCAACTTCTCCAAAAAGTCGCTAAGACACCTGCCCCATGGTGGGCGCCAACTGTCATGGTTCTAAGTTTGACAGTAGAATGGGGGTAGGTATGTAGAGGCAAGATCCTAGCTATTGAGGAGTTGTACACGCGAGTTTTACGAGTTCAGGCCCTTCTCGGAGGAAGTAACATCCCTACGTCTCGGAGCCCGGAGGCGGTCGACTGGATATATGCGTGTGAGTTACAGGGGGTGCAAACCCTTGTCCCGGAGGAGGGGGTGGCTTATATAGAGTGTGCCAGGACCCCAGCTAGCCCATGTTACAAAGGGTTGAATGTACATTAAGGCAAGGCATTACTAGTAACGCTGGTAATAAAGAGATATAAATGATCTTTAAGGTTACAGAGTGAATGACCGACCGTTGCCATCCTGAGTGACGTTAGGCCTTCTACACTCCGAGTGGTTTCTTGTATCATCGAGTGTCTTCAAGACTGTCGAGTGGAACATAGCTTTATGGTCGAGTGGACGATGATTTTTCTTCGACTGCTTCTGGTTCTTTTAGAGGTGTCCTTGGCGAGGGTATCTTGGACAGATCCATGACCCTACCCTAGGTACATAGCTTCGTCAGTACCCTCAGCGCCGTTTCCAGAGGCCTCGGATCTTCTTCCCCGCCTCCAATAGTCACACCAGCATCATCACCATCCTCCACGTCCAACCCAATGATGTTGAGGTCCACAAGGCTATGCCAAAGAGGTTGTACACTCGTTGCATCACTTTGTTTCTCCATTCCTCTGTTCTTCCAATTCATGTGAGCCAAACACCCAGGCTGACTGAAATCCTATGTTTCCAAATGCTCTGTTTTGCATGTGCATTCCTATCCTATTCCTGTGTTTTTCCTGTCCCTGCGTTTATAGAATCCTCCAATTCTAAGGAGCCCTTACATATTTACTTCATTTTCAGATAGGCGTCAAAGAAAACTCTGTGTGTTATATCTTGCTCCTATTGTGCCATCATCCACCCCACCTGAGATGCACCATCAACAGAAGCATTCACTGCAGTAGAGATCCCCCCTGCAGACTTCCTTTCGCCGCCTCGGATCATCTTCCCCATTGTCGGCAGCCACGCCAACTTCATTACCATCATCGACTGAGCAGATGAACCTGAGGACTACACAGTTCCGAAATAGAGGTCGCAATCTTTCGTGTTTGCTTATGTTATACATCAGTTATTATTACCTGCTACTTTATCGTTCAATCTTGAGTTTTGAATTACCCATGGGTCTCATATCGAGCCAGCAACGAATAGTATCTGTCTACTATCTGGTTCATCTGGGGTCTTCTATGTGGTTCATGTTCGGTGGGCAACAAACAATGGATGATCCATTGTCCATCTTTTTAAACTGAAGCTATAATCTACCTGCTATCATTAGTTTTGGATCCATCCACTCGTTTGCTACCATTAATCTTGATTTTTGCATGCACCCCTTAGGCCTTACAAAATCTAACTATTTTATTATTATGCATGTCAGATATTGTACACAATCGTACTGAACATGTAGAGAAAAAGAGAAGACCATTGCGTGCGAATATAATGGCATGCAGACGCCGCTCCATGGTGGGCGAAGTGCCCCACCCCTCCTGCATTTCTAGATTGTATTCCAGAGGAAGATAACTGTTCAGATGGAGATTCAGAAGGAGCCAACACCATGCCTGTTTACCACCTGAGGTGTTTGCTCTAACCTGGCATGCTGATGTTGGTCATATCATGCATATGGCGCCTTGCATTGCTTACATTATACATCTTATATGTCATCAGCTTAGTTTAGATTTGTTTTGTGTGAATGCCACCTATTTGGTTTCTATATCATACTCCCACCATTCCTAAATATTTGTCTTTTTAGAGATTTCAACAAGTGACTACATATGGAACAAAATGAGTGAATCTACACTCTAAAATATGTCTATATACATTCGTATGTGGTAGTCCATTTGAAATCTCTAAAAAGATAAATATTTAGGAATGGAGGGAGTATATGGGAATTATGCAATGCCATCTTATTTAGCCAGGCATCATATACGTGAATCATACAATGCCATCATGTTTAGCCAGTCATCGTATATGTGAATTGTATCGTGACATATTTTTTCCATAATGTATTCCATTTGTCAACAATGTTTATACATTCATCTACTCTTCCTGTGCATCAGCCATTTGAGTCAGTCATGGGAAAATCTGGAGTGAAAACAAGGTCTTCTAAGCAGTCAGTGCTACCTGTCGATGCAGATTTCTTGTTGGTTACAGATAGCTCCTCAGAGGAGGATTCAGAGAGACATGACCAGTCATATCCCCCCCCCCCCGAGGTGCATGCTCTAACTTGGCTGGGTTATATTGCTCATATCATGCATATGATGTCTTGCATTGCCATGTCATCTCCTTAGATTAGACATGCTTTGTGTGAATGCCTCCTGTTTGCTTTCTATATCAGATATGTGAATTATGCAATGCCATGTTTTTCAGGGAGTTATCATATATGTGAATTATGCACCGCCATGGAGCCAGGCATCATATATGTGAATTATCTCATGCCATCTTTTTTTCATTACATATTCCATTTGTCGACAATCTGTGTATATTGAACTACTATTCATGTGTATCATCCATTTGAGCCGGTTATGGAAAAATCTGGAGTGAAAACAAGGTCTTCAGAGCAGGCAATGGTACCTATTAAAGCATGTATCTCGATGGTTACAGGGAGCTCCTCGGAGGAGGATTCAGAGACAGATGACCGGTCCTATATCCCACCTGAGGTGTATGCTCTAAGTTGCAATGTTTATATTTCTCATATGATGCATATGGTGTATTGCATTGCTTAGTTTACACATCATATGCACAATATTGAATTCTATCTGCTTAGTTTAGAGATCATACATGCGAATGCCGGCTGCTTAGTATATGAATCAATTATGTCAATTATATCATGCCATCCTGTATACTTAGACAACATGTATGTGAATTATTTCATCCCAACCTATTTTAGAAAGACATCATATTGTTTTGTCATGTCATCCTGTTTAGGTACTCATCATATGTTGAATTATGCCATTATATCCTGTTAAGTTATCCATCATATATCTGAAACGGTGTCATGCTATCCTATTTAGTTAGGCATCATATATGTGAAATTGTGTCATGCTGTCTTGTTTGGTTAGACAACATATATGTGAATTACCACATCTGTCTATCATACAATGTATGTACGTTCAATATCTTTTCTTGTTTATCAGCCATTTGAATTGGAGGGGGTGATGGCAGTATCTAAGGGAGCAAAAACCCATTCTTCACAAAAGACAGTGCTACCCGTAGATGCAGATAGAACCATGGTTGTACTGGCCCACAAACTAGCCCCACCACACATAATCGAGACTCTTCCAGATTGCACACTTACACCGTTGGGCAGAGAACCAGCTACAACCCATCTAACCGCAACCCCAGCGGATAGTAACCCACTTATAGTTGACAAAGCACCATGTCCACCACAGAGTACCCCCACACGAGCAGTTTGTAAAGCTACTGCAGTGCCCAAAGCACAAAGACCACCACAGCTAACCCAAACTCCACGTTTAAAGCAGAAGAGCAACTGTTCTCAGGTCAGATTCTGTAGCTATGGTCCATACTCCTTTGTTGTTGCATCACTGTATTTACTCATACCAACTACTTTCGAATTTGAAGGATCCAACTGAAACTCCAATGGCACAACAGGTATGTTTTAAACCTATTTATTTAATTGGATTGATGTTCTAACTTCTTGCTCTATGTTGATATCAGTTTAAGTTGTATAAACAGTTATGTTCTCATGTGATGCACATTACAAGTGTTGCCAATGATGTGTAGTTTCTCACACTTATATTCTGTCTATGCTGCTGTGTCTTAAAAATATATGAGTTGAACTGTGTCTCTATCTTGATTAGGGAACATAAACTAGAATGATATGGACAAATACAGTGACCATAGTACATAGATATATGTTTGTTTCATGATGTTATCCTGTCCACCTTACTACTGAACTGGTTTACCAAAATGAGTTTCGTATACTACAAGCTAAACCTATGATGTGTCTGCTTGTTTCTCTTGCAGTATGCAAACAGAATATTGGAGAAGAGCACCCCACTATGCAATGGTAGAGAAAGTAATGCAGATAAGGTTCAAGATAGTGAGACAACCCTGTTGGTCTCCAAGAAAGGTGATAAAAACGATCTTGTAGACAGTGAGAAAACCCCACAGTCCTGCATTGATGTAGTGTTTGAGTTACTGGCTAGTACCGCTGGCACAAGCTCTTTGAACTCGCTGCCTGAATCACTTCGGCTTCTTTAGTCTTAGCTACAAGCTGAAAGGCATCAGTCAGTTGTGCTGCGGCAAGAAGCCGAAGGACTGAGGAAGTCCCTGCAGAATTTAGATGCATACTTTCTTGTGCAACAGCAAGCGCTGGAGGATTTAAGCGCCAAACAAGAGAAAGTTAATAAGCTTGCTAAACATCTTGCCAGCATTATGGGTACCCAGGATATTGTTTCTTGAACTCTTCTAAAGTGGTTTCAGTTCTGGACTTGTTTTGCTGCGGCGTTTATATGCTGCTTTGTTCCCTATATTTGCACTGGTGGCGAACTTTGATGCCCAGTGGATGTAATATGTGTAATAGCCGTGATAGCCTGGCATAAGTTGCTTGCTTATTTATTTCCTTGTTGTATTGTTTATTTGTTTGCTTGTAGTCAGTGCAGTTCTTTTTCCGTGGTTTGCTAGTGGCTGCAATAACCTATTTTTTAAAACTAGGCCACAATAACCATGGGCTAATATTTACTGTAGTGACACTAGGCCTCCTATGGGCCGTAGAAATAGTGGGCCTTCTACGGGCCGTAGAAACAATAGGCCTTCTATGGTCCGTAGAAACAATGGGCCTTCTACGGGCCGTATCATCAATGGGGCTTATACGGGCCGTATGATCGATTGGCCAAACATGGGCCAATAACAGGCCGCATTATGGCCGTAAATGGGCTAGAGTTGGAATCGTCCATTCATGGGCCGACCATAACGGGCCATCATTAATAGGTCGTATTTGATGATGCTATGAAAATGGCCCAACGTATTAATGGACCACAAACGGGCCGACTGTAACCACGGGCTGAATTTGGCCCACAAGCAGAAAATGACAGTAATGGGCCGTAAGTAAACGAATGCTGGAAATGAGCCCAAGAATAAATGGGCTCTGAGAAGGCCGAAAGATAACATGGTTTGGAAATGGCCCAACGGAATAGCGGGCCGTTAATGGGTATAAAGTGATACACTATTCATTATGGGACAGTTTCACCACGGGTCGTTAATGGGTGTAAAGTGATACACTGTTCATTACGGGCCAGTTTCATCACAGGTCGTTAATAGGCCAAGAGTTACATAGGGCCTCATATGGGCCGAAAGACGTCATGGGCCATACATGGGCCAGAAGTGAAAACGGGCTGGAATCATATTGGATGGCCCAGATGACGCTACTGGGCTAAATTCAGATAGGGCGTAACGGGCCTTGGGTTAGCGGGCTGTAAATGGGCTATATGCGAACAGGCCGTTAACAGGCTTTCCATGGGCCGGCCCGCCACCTTTTGACCAAGTCAAATGGGCCGGCCTTTTCACAGGAATGGGCCTCTGCTGGGCTGTGCCACGTGTAGACGTATCATAGGCGCCTTCTGTCCAATGAGTGGATGACATCTGTCCCAACGATGAGCCGACACGTGTTTCCTCCAGCCAATGATGATTTTACACGTGGAAAATCCCCATTGGTCAGGGCTGTTAACGGGTTATCGGATCCAAAACCCGACCCTATAGCTTAACGGTGTTCCGTTACGGTGGATGCCATGTGTCGGTCACCCTTGATGAAAGCACTTCTGTGACGCGCGATTTATCGTCATGGAAGTGCACACTTCCGTGATGATAATTTTGGTAATGTCATGGAACACTTCTACGATAGCACAGGTATGACTATCTTGATTCTGTCATAAAATCATCATGGATGTACATGCATGACAAAAACACGACCTACTGTGACAAACACGTATCATCGCGGAAGTGTATTTTTTTGTAGTCATTGCACATATCGCATGAACGAAACGAATCCGAAAACATACCGATACTTGTTGAAGAAAGAGGGGATGCCTTCCGGGGCATCCCCAAGCTTAGACGTTTGAGTCTCCTTGAATATTTACTTGGGGTGCCTAGGTCATCCCCAAGCTTGAGCTCTTTCCTCTCTTCCTTCTTCTCATATCGAGACCTTCTCGATCATCAAACACTTCATCCACACAAAACTTCAACAGAAAACTCAGTAAGATCCGTTAGTATAATAAAGCAAATCACTACTCTAAGTACTATTGCAAACCAATTAATATTTTTTTTGCATTATAGCTACTGTAGTATAACTTTTCCATGGCTTAATCCACTGATATAATTTGATAGTTTCATCAAAACAAGCAAAGTATGCATCAAAAACAGAATTTGTCTAAAACAGAACAGTCTGTAATAATCTGAACATTCACCATACCTCTGGTACTCCAACAACTCTACCAAAATTAGGAAAAATAAACAATTTGTATAGAAAGACAGTGCAAAAATAATCAGAGCCAATTGCCATTCCAGCAAAAAAATGTAAAATTGCGCACTACAGCCAAAGTTTCTATCCTGCACCGTACAAACCAACAAGCATTGTAAACATCCTAAAGGCAAACCTTGGCACATTATTTTTATAATACAATGGAATTGTACAAGGGGATAATTATTTTTGTTGAAAAGTTTCTGTAACTAAGATTCACAAAGTTTCCATGGGCATGAACAAAGTTCAAGGACGTCCCCCACTTTCACAATGCTCGTCTATCTCACTTTCACTTTTCTTTTTGAAAATTTTTGGGTTCCCCTCTTTATTTTTTATTTTGTTTTTAAACTATATAAAAGCACACATAAGAAATAAATTACCCTCTAAACTTCCGGGTTCTCTCCCTAGCAGTGCTTTCTTTAAAGCCATTAAGCTAGGCATATAGTGCTCAAGTAATGAATCCACCCGGATCCCAAGGTATATCAAAGCCAATTCTAATTAACAATGATTTGTAATTTAGTAGTGAGCACAAAGTAACATATATCATGTAAAAACGAAGTCTAACTCTCTTCCTGTGCATCGGCATGTCATAAAAGAACAATTCATTCACACATAGTAAAGGCCAATGCATAGTATAAACAGTTTCTTGCAATTTTATCATATTGGAAACATAGAGAGGTGGAGATATAGTTCCTCTCTCATAATAATTGCAAGTAGGAGCAGCAAGCACATTCATATTATATTCATCAAAATCATCATGTGTAATATTAAAACGCAACCCATCAATATAATCCTTAATAAGAGCAAACTTCTCAGATATAGTGTAGTCAGGAGAATTCAAAAAGATAATAGGACTATCATGCATGGGTGAAATAGCAACAATTTCATGTTTAACGTAAGGAACTATAGAAAGTTCATCTCCATGAGCATGATTTATATTGGCATCTTGGCCACAAGCATAGCAAGCATCATCAAAAAGGGATATTTCAAGAGAATCAACGGGATCATAACAATCATCATAGCAACCATCCTTTGGTAAGCATGAAGGGAAATTAAACAATGTATGAGTTGAAGAGTTACTCTCATTAGAAGGTGGGCATGGGTAGCTAATCTGCTCTTCCTCCTTTTGTTCTTCGCTCTCCTCATCATCTTTTTCATCCAATGAGCTCACAGTTTCATCAATTTCTTCTTCCATAGACTCCTGCAACATATTAGTCTCTTCTTGGACAGCGGAGGAGACCTCGATATATGGTTTAACATAGGCATTAGAAGCATAATTCTCATCACAATACTCAAAGAAGAGTAGCATCATACTTTTCAATCAAAGAAGCAATTTCATAAGCATCCTTAAAAGCAACAAATTCTTCAATTTGTTGAACATCATAGTAATTATAAACACCCTTAGCATAAGAAGATATGATTCCATTATCACTAAACAAACATTGGTAGGGAAGGTGTTTCTTAGGGTCTTCAGAACAACAAGTAATATCATATATTTCGCATAAATTCCAAGCATAGCATTGCAAACGATGAATTTGATCCAGTAATGTTTCCCTTTTTCAGATATGTGGTGTCGCACAAAACAAGCATGCTCATATAAAGATTTGCCCTCAACTAAGCTAGTTGGGGTTTCAGCACGAGCACATAGGGATCAAAGATGATCCAAGTAATAAGCTTCAGGAGTGTGATAGATTTTGAGTGGTTCTTCAACCATTGGTTCAGTAGGTACAACTAATTTTTTTGGTATTTTGCATTTCCTACCCATAACTAAAGATAGAAAACAACTAAGAACAGCAAATAAAAATTACTTAGTGATAAAGCAAACAAGCACACACGAGAATATTCACCCCACGCTATGGCTCCCCGGCAACAGCGCCAGAAAAAGGTCTTGATAACCCACAAGTATAGAGGATCAATTGTAGCCTCTTTCGATAAGTAAGAGTGTCGAACCCAACAAGGAGCTAAAGGTAGAAAAAATATTCCCTCAAGTTCTATCGACCACCGATACAACTCTACGCACGCCTAACGTTCGCTTTACCTAGAATAAGTATGAAACTAGAAGTACTTTGTAGGTGTTGTTGGATAGGTTTGCAAGATAATAAAGACCACGTAAATAAAAAGTAGGGGCTGTTTAGATAAGGACACAACTAAGTTAGGTTTAGTAGAGAGCTTTTTGTTACGAGAAAGTTATTTGTCCCTAGGCAATCGATAACTAGACCAATAATCATTATTGCAATTTTATTTGAGGGAGAGGCATAAGCTAACATACTTTCTCTACTTGGATCATATGCACTTATGATTAGAACTCTAGAAAGCATCCGCAACTACTAAAGATCATTAAGGTAAAACCCAACCAGAGCATTAAAGAATCAAGTCCTCTTTATCCCATACGTAAACAACCTACTTACTCGGGTGTGCTTCTGTCACACACGCCACCCACCATAAGCAAATCATGAACATATTGCAAACCCTACAGCGGGAATCCCTCACGCTTGCGTGACACATAGAGCACCATAGGACAGCGCCAATAATAAAACATGCAACTCAAACCAACCACGATCATTAAATAACCCATAGGACAAAACGGATCTACTCAAACATCATAGGATAGCCATACATCATTGGGAAATAATATATAGCGTTGAGCACCATGTTTAAGTAGAGATTACAGCAGGTAAAAGAGGGGTTACACCGCTTCATAGAGGGGGTAAGAGTTGGTGATGAGGGCGGTGAAGTTGTTGGTGAAGATTGCGGTGATGATGATGGCCCCCGGTGGCACTCCGGTGCCACCGGAAGCGAGGGGGAGAGAGCCCCCCTCCTTCTTCTTCTTCCTTGACCTCCTCCCTAGATGGGAGAAGGGTTTCCCCTCTGGTCCTTGGTCTCCATGGCATGGGAGGGGCGAGAGCCTAGATCTGTCTCTCTGTCTCTCTCTATTTCTGTGTTCCCTGATTCTGCCCTTTCACCGTTTCTTATATTCCCGGAGGTCCGTAACTCTGATTGGGCTGAAATTTTGACACGATCTCTATCCGGATATTAGCTTACTTGCGGCGAAAGAAGGGCATCAACCGCCTTTCGGGGTGGCCACGAGGGCCCAGGGCGCGCCCCCTGCCTTGTGGCCCCCTCGGGCATTGTCTCGCGTGGATTTTTCTTCCCAAAAATTACATATATTCCAAAAAAAATCTCCGTCAGTTTTTATCCCGTTTGGACTCTGTTTGATATGGATTTACTGCAAAACAAAAAACATGCAACAAACAGGAACTGGCACTGGGCACTGGATCAATATGTTAGTCCCAAAAATAGTATAAAAAGTTGCCAAAAGTATATGAAAGTTGTAGAATATTGGCATGGAACAATCAAAAATTATAGATACGACGGAGACGTATCAGCATCCCCAAGCTTAATTCCTGCTCTTCCTCGAGTAGGTAAATGATAAAAAAGATATTTTTATGTGGAATGCTACCTAGCATAATCTTGATCACCTATCTAATCATGGCATGAATATTAAGATACGAGTGATTCAAAGCAATAGTCTATCATTTGACATAAAAACAATAATACTTCAAGCCTACTAATAAAGCAATCATGTCTTTTCAAAATATCATGGCCAAAGAAAGTTATCCCTACAAAATCCCACTATAACAACCTAGATTTTGGCCCTTTTCTTTTTCTTTTGATTTATTTGGTTTTTGCTCTGTTTTTCTTTTTGGAGTGGTTCTGTGGCCTTGTCACCTGGGAAATCAGCTTCATTTCCCCTCCCAAGTGGCTCGTCATTCTAAAAACTTTGCCAAGATCATGTCACTCCACTGCTTGACCAAACCCTAATTTCTTTTTCTAGGGAATATTCATTTTTCTATTAAAGGAATAACCATGTCTGCCCTAGGTTGTGAAGCAACCTATATTTCTGTCCACCCAAAAATCCCCAAATAATTCTTATAAATTTTTTAGGTCATATCTTCATCAAATATGTCAAAATATTTCATTGACCATATTTATCATCATGCTCAATAAATTCATTTCCTATTCTGTCCTAAATGGCACATTGTGAAGCAAGTGCTATTTATTTTTTCCCATTTGCCCCCAAACTTTTTGGGCATGATATATCATCCAATTAATTGACATCTGCCAAAATTCAACTTTATTTGCCTATCCAAACTTCCTCAGTGATTTTTCAAAGTTCCTGTCTGAGGGAAGCCTTTGTGAAGGAAGTGCTAGATAGGGTTATCCAAATGAGTGGACATTTTGCACACTCCTTCATGTTCTCATATTATCCTACTCCTACAAATTTCAGCTCCATCCCTTGATCTATGTGAGCACAACATCAAATCTTTGATTCTGACAATATTTTCAGGTTGTGAAGTAAGTATATTTTATATTGCTTCATTTTGCCTGAAAATTTACCAGAGCAATATCCTACCCAAATAACTTCTCTCCACCAAATTTGGAAGCATTTCATTGAGAAAATATTTCTCTAGAATTTTTGCAAGTTTCTGGACAAAGGGAATAGCTGTGAAGGAAGTACCATTTTGGTAAAAACCAATTGGTATGAAATTTTTACATCACCTTTATCTGGCCAAATCACTAAGCCCTGCCAAGTTTTACCTCAAGTGGTTACTCCATGTGAGTGCATCATCCAAATCTTGATTCTGGACCCATAATGTGAGTTACAAAGCAACTATATTAGTTTGTGCTCCATTATGCCTCAAAACCTCCAGGATCATAGTCCTTCCTTAGTTAATCACCCCAGACAAACTCTTTGGCGCCAGTAAAATCCCTATTGATCACCAGTGTTCACCCAAGTTTACTGTAGTAAACTTCAGAGGGTGATTACCTTTTAATAACAGCTCTTTTAACCGAGCTACCACCGTAGTTGGAACCTCCCCTAGGTGAACTATGCACTAGAAAACGTTTGCAAGTTCTTGGCATCTTCTCCCCGCCAGTCTGCGTGGTGACCATCGCGTTGGCGTGCAATGGACGCGTCCAGAACGACTTCTTGCTCGGGCCCCTCCTCTGCTCAGCGTCTCAGCGAGCATGAGCATGTCTAATAGATTTACCGTGTCTTTGCCGTCCTCTTGGACCTCTCTCCCTCTCAGTAAAACCCCTCGCCGACGCTCACCGACGCTCGCCGCCGAATGCCCACGAGAGCACAGTGGTGGTTTGGCTCGGTTTGTCACCGTCTTCTTCCTCCCTGTGCTCCGTTGGCCTCCTCTGCCCCGTGAGACGCTCCACTGCTCCTCCCCGTCATCTACCAGCAGGCTCGGGTGCGCGCGCACACGTCCGCGGCGCTGGCCACGCGTCCGCGGCGACGCCAGCACGGCAGCTCCTCCCGTGACTATATAAGCCCACCCCGAGTGCATTTCTCTTCACCAGCAGCCTCACTCCTCTCCCCTAGTTCCCCGAGCCCCTTCCCCGAGCACCAGAGCCCCTCCTCGACTCCCATGGCCACCACAGCCACCGTCGGGCTCCGCTCGAATCCGAGCAGCCCCGGGCTCCTCCCCTCCTTCTTCCACCTCTAAAGGCCCCCATCCACACCCTAGATCCACCCCAGCACTCCCAGTCCTCCTCTGGTGGCCTCTTGCCAGGAGTTCTCCGATGGCCGAAGCCCCTGTCCGTCGGCGCCAAGCTCGTCGTCGTCTCGGGTCCTCCCACCAGTCGTGGATAGGATCTTTGGATGCGCCATTGAGCGCTGAATCCATCCATAGCCAGAGCCTCGCCGGAGATGCCCCGTAGCGCCGGCAATCGCTATCAGGGCGTGCCTCTCCCCTCGGCTAGGAGCTCCCCGAGCGGGAGGTTGAAGATAGTCAGGCCGACGGGCCCCTCCCTGTGAACCCCACCTGTCAGCGCCTCAAGCCCGGCCCCGCCGTCCACGTCAGATAAGTGGAAACGCAGTTCGTCTAAATACGTTTCGTTTAGTGAAAGCGTATTTCTGTCTTAGTTTGGTGGCAAATACATTTTCTTTATGAGAAAGTGTATTCTCATTTAACTACGACTAGAAATACGTTTTCTCTGGTGTAAAAGCGTAGTTTTCTAAGAATGCATTTTCTGTTTTTCAGCTCTGGGGCCTGTTTGTAGAGTTATTTTCACATATTGGTCCCTGAACTTCGTCGGGCTATAACTTCTCGCTCGCAACTCCGTTTGAGGTGAATCCAAAGCCCACGTATTCGTTTCGTCGAGCCCGTTCTGTTGGTCACCTTTTCACCATGTTTTGCCATTCTGAAAATGACCATTTTACCCCTGCCCTTATTCAGCCCCTTCGAGAGAGAACGTTTTCCGGCGATTCTTTTCGCGGCTTCACCGCACTTTTTCTCGGTGATTTCTTCCACCCCAGGCAAGCCACACCCTCCATTTGCATGATTGCAATGCAGTGACATGGTTTAAGTCATTTGAACTTGTTTAAAATATTGCATGAGCTATGTATTATTTGTTCATGGCATGTCTCGGAGTATTGTTTTGATCTTGATATGGCCATGATATTGCTTGGAGTTCTAGGACTTATATTTTGATGATTATGTGGATAACATGTTGACTTTGGATTCTTAGTGGCTATTATGATTATGTTCATGATGGTATTATGCTTTGGATGACATGTTGCCTTTGGATTCTTAGTGGCTATTATGATTATGTTCATGATGGTATTATGCTTTGGATATCATGTTGCCTTTGGATTCTTAGTGGCTATTATGATTATGTTCATGATGGTATTATGTTTTCGAGTATTACTTTGGATATCATGTTTCCTTTGGATTATTAGTGGCTAGTATTAGTTTCATCATGATGTTAGATGATATTATGTTTTGGAGTATGATGTTGGAAATGATGCATGCATGTGGATCATAGTTGGATAGTTAGTTATTGATATTTGAGTAGTAGTATTATCATTCATGGGTTCATCATGATAGTAGTGTTATATTGTCCTCGGAGTATTTTGGTATGATGATAAGCTTTGGATTATTTGTTGGATAGTGCCATGACTTAGATTATAGGTTGATAGATCATATCGGAGTATCAGTCATTACTATTATATTTTGGGGGATAAATTCCGTCATTAAGTTGGCCAGGTGCCACCGAACCGGGCTTTTCGAGTGCAACCACATTTGCCTTTATGGGAAGTCCCTAATGCGGTCTATTGTTGTGCCTCTCGCCGGTGCCTCCAATGAGGGAAGGTTATGGGCGTGCGGTACCCTGGCCCGGTAAGCAGACATAACCTTGTGTGTCCGTTGTTGTTGTTATGTGCACAGTTCCCGTGAGGGACGGTCCCCGTGAGGGACGTTTTGGCCACGAAGGTGGTCGTTGTGTCTTTGGTAGACACGGGGCCACCCAGGACTAGCCCAGTTGGGAGTGGGTCGGAGTGGCCGGGAGAATGTCATGGCAGTAGATCAGTTTTGTTGGAACGTCGTTGGTCCACCCGAATGGGAGTGCGAGGCCATGGGTTCCGTGGTGTGGGTAAAGTGCGCTACCTCTGCAGAGTGTATTTGTTTAAACTATCGATAGTTGCGTCCTCGGTCATGGGCATGGGTTCGTACTAGGTCACACCGTTCGATCAACACTCACATCACGGAATGACTTATAGGTGATATATTTATATGCTGATATGTTAAGCAGTACAGATTGGCAGAATGTTGATGATGATGTTGGAGACCAAGTGTTGGTCATGGTAGTGATTGCCGGAAAGATCATGTTTGAGACCAAGTGTTGGTCGTGGTAGTAATCGCCGGAATGATCACCATTTGGTTTGGATCACGAGGTGATCGAGATGGTATATTGCTTGGCCGGTTAGCCAAGAGTGATATGGTTATGGAGATCTGAGATGGTGATGTATTAGTATTGTATCAGTTTCATACCATGCTTAGTAGTTGCTTCATCATAATAGTTGTTAATTTAATTAACCTATTAAATGATATGTTATTGTCTTGCCTTGATGTTTATTGCTGTTGTGAGCTTGCAAGTACATTCAATGTACTGAACTGGCGTGTCATGCCAGATTGCAGATGATGCCATGATTGCTTGATTGCTTGTCGATGGTTGCCGTGTGTGCGAGCTAGATCGTGTCCCAGCCAGTCCCTATGGAGTGGAGTTCACCACCTTCGTCATTGTTTCGCTGCTTCGAGTTGTTTCGCTGCTAGCATAGAGCAAGTGTAGTATCGCGGGCGTAATGTCGCCGTGATGATGTGCTTCTTTGTAACATCAGACCCTTGTATTATTATTCTTGTAATAAGAGCTGATTTTTTCTATGTCAAGCAGTGCCGTATTCCAGAGACTTCTCCTCGATCTCTGGGCTGGAATACGGGGCATTCCGGTTTCTCTGAGCCGGGGTGCCACATCCATCTCACGTGATGATCGGACATGGTTTAGTTGATATGGATCACGTGATCATTTAGATGACTAGAGGGATGTCTATCTAAGTGGGAGTTCTTAAGTAATATGATTAATAATTGAACTTAAATTTATCATGAACTTAGTCCTGATAGTATTTGCATATCTATGTTGTAGATCAATTGCTCGTGTATAGCTTCCCCGTTTTATTTATGATATGTTCCTAGAGAAAACTATGTTGAAAGTTGTTAGTAGCAATGATGCGGACTAGATCCGTAATATGAGGATTATCCTCATTGTTGCACAGAAAAATTATGTCCTTGATGCACCGCTAGGTGATAGAACTATTGCAGGAGCAGATGCAGACGTTATGAACGTTTTGACAAGCTCGGTATGATGACTACTTGATAGTTAAGTGCACCATGCTTTACGGCTTAGAACCGGGACTTCAAAAATGTTTTGAATGCCACGGAGCATATAATATGTTCCAAGAGTTAAAATTAGTATTTCATATTCATGCCCGTGTCAAGAGGTATAAGACCTCTGACGGTACTTTGCCTACAAGATGGAGGAGAATAGCTCAACCAGTGAGCATGTGCTGAGATTGTCTGGGTACTACAATTGCTTGAATCAAGTGGGAGTTAATCTTCCAGATAAGATAGTAATTGACAAAAGTTCTCTAGTCACTATCACCAAGTTACCAGAACTTTGTGATGAACTATAATATGCAAGGGATGACGAAAAACATTTCCCAAGTTTGTGATGCTAAAATCGGCGAAGGTAGAAATCAAGAAAAGCATCAAGTGTTGATGGTTGACAAGACCACTAGTTTCAAGAAAAAGGGAAAAGGGAAGAAGGGGAACTTCAAGAAGAAAGGCAAGCAAGTTGCTGCTCAAGTGAAGAAGCCCAAGTCTGGACCTAAGCCTAAGACTAAGTGCTTCTACTACAAAAGGACTGGTCACTGGAAGCGGAACTGCCCCAAGTATTTGGCGGATACGAAGGATGGCAAAGTGAACAAAGGTATATTTGATATACATGTTATTGATGTGTACTTTACTAGTGTTTATAGCAAACTCTCAGTATTTGATACTAGTTCAGTTGCTAAGATTAGTAACTCGAAACGGGAGTTGGAGAATGAACAGAGACTAGTTAATGGTGAAGTGACGATGTGTGTTGGAAGTGGTTCCAAGATTGATATGATCATCATCGCACACTCCCTATACTTTTGGGATTAGTGTTGAACCTAAATAAATGTAATTTGGTGTTTGCATTGAGCATGAATATGATTTGATCATGTTTATTGCAATACGGTTATTCATTTAAAGTCAGAGAATAATTGTTGTTCTATTTACATTAATAAAACCTTCGATGGTCATACACCCAATGAAAATAGTTTGTTGGATCTCGATCGTAGTGATACACATATTCATAATATTGAAGCCAAAGGATGGAAAGTTAATAATGATAGTGCAACTTATTTGTGGCATTGCCGTTTAGGTCATATTGGTGTAACGCGCATGAAGAAACTCCATGCTGATGGGCTTTTGGAATCACTTGATTATGAATCATTTGATGCTTGCGAACCATGCCTCATGGGCAAGATGACTAAAACTCCGTTCTCAGGAACAATGGAGTGAGCCACTGACTTAAAGGAAATAATACATACCGATGTATGCGGTCCGATGAGTGTTGAGGCTCACGGCGGGTATCATTATTTTCTGACCTTCACAGATGATTTGAGCAGATATGAGTATATCTACTTAATGAAACACAAGTCTGAAACAGTTGAAAAGTTCAAAGAAGTTCAAAGTGAAGTAGACAATCATCGTAACAAGAAAATAAAGTTTTCTGGGATTTGATCGCAGAGACGAATATTTGAGTTACGAGTTTGGTCTTCATTTAAAACAATGTGGAATAGTTTCGCAACTCACGCCACCTGGAACACCACAGCGTAATGGTGTGTCCGAACGTCATAATCATACTTTATTAGATATGATGCGGTCTATGATGTCTCTTACCGATTTATTACTATCATTTGGGGGTTATGCATTAGAAACAGTTGCATTCACATTCAATAGGGCACCATCTAAATCCGTTGATACGACACCATATGAACTGTGGTTTAGCAAGAAACCTAAGCTGTCATTTCTTGAAGTTTGGGGCTACGATGCTTATGTGAAAAAGTTTGAACCTGATAAGCTCGGACCCAAATCGGAGAAATGCGTCTTCATAGGATACCCAAAGGATACTGTTGGGTACACCTTCTATCACAGATCCGAAAGCAAGATATTCGTTGCTAAGAATGGATCCTTTCTAGAGAAGGAGTTTTCTCTCGAAAGAAGTGAGTGGGAAGAATGTAGAACTTGATGAGGTAATTGTACCTTCTCCCGAATTGGAAAGTAGTTCATCACAGAAATCAGTTCTGGTGATACCTACACCAATTTGTGAGGAAGCTAATGATGATGATCATGAAACTTCATATCAAGTTACTACTGAACCTCATAGGTCAACCAGAGTACGGTCCGCACCAGAGTGGTATGGTAATCCTGTTCTGGAAGTCATGTTACTAGACCATGACGAACCTACGAATTATGAGGAAGCGATGATGAGCCCAGATTCTGCGAAATGGCTTGAGGCCATGAATTCTGAGATGGGGTCCATGTATAAAGAACAAAGTGTGGACTTTGATTGACTTGCCTAATTATCGGTGAGCCATTGAGAATAAATGGATCTTCAAGAGGAAGACGGACGCTGATAGTAGTGTTACTATCTACAAAGCTCAAATTGTCGCAAAAAGTTTTCGACAAGTTCAAGGTGTTGACTACGACAAGATTTTCTCACTCGTAGCGATGCTTAAGTCTGTCCGAATCATGTTAGCAATTGCCACATTTTATGAAATCTGGCAAATGGATGTCAAAACTACATTCCTTAATGAATTTATTAAAGAAGAGTTGCATATGATGCAACCAAAAGGTTTTGTCGATCCTAAAGGTGCTAACAAAGTGTGCAAGCTCCAGCGTTCCATCTATGGACTGGTGCAAGCATCTCGGAGTTGGAATATATGCTTTGATAAGTTGATCAAAGCATATAGTTTTATACAGACTTGCGGTGAAGCCTGTATTTACAAGAAAGTGAGTGGGAGCACTAGAGCCTTTCTGATAAGTATATGTGAATGACATATTGTTGATCGGAAATGATGTAGAATTTTTCTGGAAAGCACAAAGAAGTGTTTGGAAGGAGTTTTTCAAAGAAAGACCTCAGTGAAGCTGCTTACACATTGAGCATCAAGATCTATAGAGATAGATCAAGACGCTTGATAAGTTTTTTCAATGAGTACATACCTTGACAAGATTTTGAAGTAGTTCAAAATGGAACAATCAAAGAAGGAGTTCTTGCCTGTCTTGCAAGGTGTGAAGTTGAGTAAAGACTCAAAACCCGACCACGGCAGATAATAGAAAGAGAATGAAAAGCCATTCCCTATGCCTCAGTCATAGGTTCTACAAAGTATGCTATGTTGTGTACCAGACCTATTGTATACCTTAGCATGATTTTGGCAAGGGAGTACAATAGTGATCTAGGAGTAGATCACTGGACAACGGTCAAAATTATCCTTAGACTAAGTCCACAGTTCTCCGATTTGGGTTCAAGCTTATCAGGCTGAAGCCTTTTGACATAAGTGTCGCAACCCCAAACTTGAAGAAACAACAGCTTAGTGGTGGAAATATGCCCTAGAGGCAATAATAAAAAGGTTATTATTATATTTCCTAAATCATGATAAAGTTTTATTATTCATCCTAGAATTGTATTGACCGGAAACTTAAATACATGTGTGGATACATAAACAAATACTGTGTCCCTAGTGAGCCTCTACTAGACTATCTCGTTGATTAAAGATGGTTAAGGTTTCCTAACCATACACATGAGTTGTCATTTGATAACGAGATTACATCATTAGGAGAATGATGTGATGGACAAGACCCATCCGTAAGCTTAGCATTTGATCATTCAGTTTATTGCTATTGCTTTCTTAATGTCAAATACTTATTCGGTCGACTATGAGATTGTGCAACTCCAGGATATCGGAGGAATGCCTTGTGTGCTATCAGACGTCACAACGTAACTGGATGATCATAAAGATGCTCTACGGGTATCTCCGAAGGTGTTTGTTGAGTTGACATAGATCAAGATTAGGATTTGTCACTCCGAGTATCGGAGAGGTATCTCTGGGCCTCTTGGTAATACACATCATAAGAAGCCTTGCAAGCAAAGTAACTAAGGAGTTAGTTGCAAGATGATGTATTACAGAATGAGTAAAGAGACTTGCCAGTAACGAGATTGAACTAGATATGAAGATACCGCCGATCAAATTTCGGTCAAGTAACATACCGATGGACAAAGGGAATTACGTATATTGTCATAAGGTTCGACCGATAAAGATCTTCGTAGAATATGTAGGAGCCAATATGGGCATCTAGGTTACGCTATTGGTTATTGACCGGAGAGGTGTCTCGGTCATGTCTACATAGTTCTCAAACCCATAGGGTCCGCACGCTTAACATTCGTTGATGATATAGTGTTATATGAGTTATATGATTTGGTGACTGTCGGTGTTAAAACCGGTGGATCTCGGGTAGGGGGTCCCGAACTGTGCGTCTAGGTGGATGGTAACAGGAGGCAGGGGACACGATGTTTACCAAGGTTCGGGCCCTCTTGATGGAGGTAATACCCTACGTTCTGCTTGATTGTTCTTGATAATATGAGTAGTACAAGAGTTGATCTACCACGAGATCGAAGAGGCTAAACCCTAGAAACTAGCCTATGGTATGATTGTCTGTTGGTCCTACGGACTAAACCCTCCAGTTTATATAGACACCAGAGGGGGCTAGGGTTACACAGAGTCGGTTACAAGGAAGGAGATCTACACATCTGTATTGCCAAGCTTGCCTTCCACGCCAAGGAGAGTCCCATCCGGACACGGGACGAAGTCTTCAATCTTGTATCTTCATAGTACAATAGTCCGGCCAAAGGATATAATCCGGCTGTCCGGATACCCCCTAATCCAGAACTCCCTCAGTAGCACCTGAACCAGACTTCAATGATGATGAGTCCGGCGCGCAGATTGTCTTCAGCATTGCAAGGCGGGTTCCTCCTTCGAATACTTCATAGAAGATTTTGAACATGAGGATCGTGTCCGGCTCTGTAAAACAAGTTCCACATACAACCGTAGAGAGAATAATATTTTCACAAATCTAATCTGCCGACGCATTCCGCAGTGTGACATCACACCACAGCCAGGTCACCATTCGAATCGTTTTTCACAACCAACCTCAGCGTGTTTCGCGAGGCGGTTTCCTTGGCACGTCTTGTCGAAGCAGAGATCGTGTCCCCTTATTACGGGATTCCCATCAATATGGACGTGGGTAACCCAACCGCGCCATCAATTACGGCGCTTGGGCGATAAGCGAGTTTTACCAGGCTGGTGGGGGCGCATAGTTTAGTCCGCCCTTATAAAGGGATAAGGGTTCACCTTTTTCTACCCACGCCTTCTTTCTCCTTGCTCATCCATTCTCATGCACTCGAGCTCCAGCGCCCAAGTCCACATCCTTCTCCTCAACCCTCTCCAAACATGTCCGGAGCGGGAGGCAAGTGGATGATCTCCTCCGTTACAGAGGGAGACATCAAAAAGCTGCGCGGGGCCGGATACTTAGCCGCGGATATCGCGCACCGGCTGCCAGCCATGGGGCAGATCATCCCTACCCCGGAACCTCACGAAAGGGTGGTTTTCCTTACCCACTTTGTCCGCGTACTGGGTTTTCCCCTCCATCCATTCGTCCGCGGCCTTATGTTCTATTATGGGCTGGACTTCCATGATCTGGCCCCGAATTTCATCCTCAACATCTCGGCGTTCATCATCGTGTGCGAGGCTTTCCTCTGCATCCTGCCCCACTTCGGCCTGTGGCTGAAGACCTTGAATGTCAAACCGAAGGTAGTAGGCGGCCAACAAGCGGAATGCGGCGGAGCCATGGTGGGCAAAATGCCCAACGTTACATGGCTCGAGGGCTCCTACATGGAGACCATAAAAGGGTGGCAATCGAGGTGGTTCTACATCACCGAGCCGCGCGACACCAACTGGGCGGTGGCCCCCGAGTTTCGATCCGAAGTCCCCACTCGGCTCACTTCCTGGAAGGACAAGGGCCTGTCCTGGGGCTCATCGGTGGAGCTGGATGGACTCCAAAAGTGTATCCGGAACATGATAGGCAAGAAACTCAAGCTTGTCAACATAGTCCAGGTCATGCTCTTCCGCCGGATCCTCCCGTGCCAACAACGGGCTTTCAACTTATGGGAGTTCGATCCGGCCCAGCACCAGACTCTACGCGAGCTCTTCGACACGACGCATAAGGACGTCTGGAAGGTGCTGTTCAAGGGCGCCGAGGTCCCCCCTTCTCTTACCGAGGACTGCGGGCTAAGCGCGAAGCGCCCTGCGAATCCGATAAGTTCTGTACATCTGGTAGGGTATTTATTTCCCATAGCTTAACCATGTGCGGGGTCTGAGCTCCCATGCCTTTGACAGGACTAGGTGGAGACATCGGAGCAGATTAACTATCCGGCCCCTCTGCCCGAAGACCCTGCAGACGCTCTCCTGACGGAGATGCGGACTCCGGCTCCTTATGAGGTGCCGGAGAAGACCAAGAAGAAGGCCACGGGAACCCGAAAGAGTTCCCGGCGCCAGGTGGTATCGGACTCATCGTCCGATAACTCCGAGACGCACTCCTCCCATGAAAACGAGGAGGAGGAAGATGAAGATTCTCCCCCTCCAGCCGGGGGAGACAAGAAAAGGAAGGTCACCCCAACCGGGGAGGCCGAAGGGTCCAAGAAGGGAAGGACTCTCCTTCCGGACTATTCCACCACCGCCGCCGACGGCGAAGACGAGTGGTTACTCAGGGCCAAGCCCCTGGCGAAGTCGTAAGTATTCGGATACCAGAGTAACTCATAGCATACTTTTGTTGCACTGCTTCTCCTAACGTCGAATATGATTATGCAGTCCGCCCCGAGCCCGTATCGACGTATCCTCGTCGGACGGTTCCTTGGACTCGTCGGATATGAATAGCAAATCACTTCCAACCGCCTCCTCTCCTCGCCCTATGGACAATGTCGAGGTATTGTCTCAAGGGGCACCGAGCCGGGGGGAGATAGTCCTGGAGGCGCCTCAAGGCAACCTTCCAGACTCCAGGCGCAAAGGGAGCAAGACCCCCAAGGGCTCCAAGTTCGGCCCTCAGCTGAACATCGCGCCGGAACCTCCAGTGGTTCCGGACTCCGGTAGGCGGCCCCCTTCCAAGAGGGGCAAGCCGCCCGTGCCGGTGACCTCCGTCCATCCAGAGGCACCGGACAACCTGCTGGGAGCGCTTCGCGGCGCTTCCATCGATGAAGAGCACCGCACTATTATGAGTGCGGTGATCAAGAAGGTTCAGTCCGCCAAGAGCGGACTGACTGAAGCATGTGCCAGCCTTCTAACAGACTTTGAGGTAAGTATTTGAAATATAGGAAAATATTACCGCATAGACAGTAGCCCCTGATGCTCTGTTTGGTGTTCACAAAGAAAAGCCGAATAGAGGATCGAATAATATCTGCAGGAGTCTAATACAAGTATGTCTATATGCGTATGCGGGCTTCGTTGCTGACCTCTGTCGCACTGACTACAGAGGTCGTCACACTGAAGCAGAACCTCGAGCGGTCCGCGACAGAGCTCGGCCTTGCCAAGAGGCAGCTCAAGGAGAACAAAGGTAAGTAATGCCTTGTCTATATATATATATATATATATATATATATATATATATATATAAAGATGCGGTTGCAAAATGATAGGATCATCATGGATGTGCCAGGGGCCACGACCGAAGTGGCGACCCTGAAGCAAGCGTTGTCTGAGGTCGAAAACAAAGCGGCCAAGGAGCGCACCGAGCGGGAAAAACAAGAGGCACGGGTGGGCGAGGTGCAGCAAGAGCACCATGCTCTCGTGAAGAAGCACGAGACTTTGGAGCTTGACTCGAAGACGCGAGAGTCCGAGCTTGCCGCGGCCCTCGAGAGCACAAAGCATGCCAAGGCTGAAGCCCAAAAGGCCCTCCAGGAAATTGAGGCGATGAGGAAGATAGCGGCGGGTAAGGCATTCATTATGCAAAGCAGGCATGTGAAAGTAAATTACTTGTTACTTACCCGAGTCCGGAGCTCTCCAGGAGCATTCGCAGATTTGCCCCGCAGCGTGTCCGATGCCGCAAAGTACTACCAGGCCGAGGAGGGAAGCTCGACGGAGAAGTTGTTCTGGTCTCAGTATACTGGGACCGAACACCCGATGCCTGTGAGCGACCAGCTGAAGCAACTGGTCGAGCTGCACAAGGCGGCCGAACAGGCCATGAGGGGCCTTATAGTCCGGATGTGGCCTGGCGACTCCCTTCCCAACAGCTACTTCGGCCTGGTGAGGCGGCTTGTGGATGCCTGCCCACGGCTGGAAGTCATAAAGCGGTCCGTCTGCATCGAAGGTGCACGCCGGGCTTTTGCCCGTGCGAAGGTGCACTGGGCCAAGATGGACGCTGAGAAGCTGGTGAAGGAGGGGCCGCCGCAGGGCAAGGAGCATCGCCACCCTGAAATGTATTATGAGGGTGTCCTGAAGGGTGCCCGTCTTGTGGCGGACGAGTGTGCGAAGGATGTAATTTTTGAATGAACTTGCTCGTGTGATCCTGTATTATGAAAACTTGTTCATGTGCGCTATGCAACGCTTGTTTGAATTTAAAATATTACCTTCTGTGCGGCTGTTTATCAAATCTGAGAGATGGCCAGTCGTCGGCTTCTGCCCCCATGCCACGAGTGCTGGGGTGTTCGGGATAAATCTGAGCACTCTTTTTCCCATTGTTGGGTCCTTCGAGGGAGGTGCTCAGCGCAACGAACAAGGCAATCGGACTATAATGCTTTATCACTCTCACTTAGCCATAGAAGTCTACAATTTTAAATTTTGGCGAAGCCCCTAGTATTCGGAAGGCCGAATTCGGGGCGCTATACACGCCTAAGCCGGACAAAGCCGACTCCTCGCCCTAAGCGGCATAAGTCTTTAGGGACTCGAGACCTCTCGAACAGCGACCAGCTCTCGCCTTATCATGATAGTCAGTTTTAGCTTTCCCTACTGAGGTGCTTGCTCAAATGAACCGGGGCACAATCGCAGTAGTTCTCCCAGTGCTACCTTAGCCGATATAGAGGAACGTAAGGTACCAAAACATGGGAGCCGGGCAAACCCAACTATTGACCCAAGACATGATTCGGAGCTGATGCATATAATGCTATAAGTTCGGGGTGCCGCACTGTCGAAAGTGTTCGGACTTCTCACGCCGTATTATGGGGTATGCTTAAGCCCCTGGCGTATTGGCTGTACCAGAGTGTACGGGTGCTGAATGTCATGAATGAATGTATATATAAAAAAGAATAGAGAATGCGGTAATAGTCTAGTGCTATGCATTGTTTACTCAAAAAGGTGCATCGAAGCAGAATGATACAAGTAGTGCGATAAGTAAAAAGTAGGACTATTTGACATGTCCCCTCCAAGGGCAAGTTGAGGAATGGTATTTAAAGCAGTTATTTCACTCGTTATCAGAGACCACCTGGGAATTCCATGATGCGATGTAGCTTTCTGCCTCCTTGGTTGTTGTATCGTGTGTCCGGCAATCATACTGCCGGACGGGGTTTCCAGAGAGTAAAGTCCTGAAAGAGAGAAAAAAATAATAAGGCGGGAAGCCCCTAGTGCGGTTGAGCCGCGTTTTGGGGCGTGCCGTAGTCGTGACCCCCCACCTATGCCCATGGTATTTTCAATGCGTGATTATGTACGCGTGGCATGGATTTCGCCGTTTGGCAGGGACTGGGGTGGGGCCCGCATTGCTATGTGAGCTCGGAGCATGACAGGTGGTCTTGTTGCAGATTACTCCTGGCGCGTTTGACGGTGTCCGGGTGTTTAATCACCGAACTGGTGGATTGCCTGAAGAGGCTGCTTTGTGCTTCTGCTGCGAGGGCCGCAGTGTGCTCCTCTGTGCGGAGAGAGCGCTTTGCGTTTCCATTGACTGTGATGACCCCCCGAGGTCCTGGCATCTTGAGCTTGAGGTATGCATAATGTGGTACCGCATTGAATCTCGCAAATGCGGTTCGCCCGAGCAGTGCATGATAGCCACTGCGGAACGGGACTATATCGAAGATTAACTCCTCACTTCGGAAGTTATCCGGGGATCCGAAGACCACTTCCAGTGTGACTGAGCCTGTGCAATGGGCCTCTACACCTGGTATGACGCCTTTGAAGGTCGTTTTTGTGGGTTTGATCCTTGAGGGGTCTATACCCATTTTGCACACTGTGTCCTGATAAAGCAGGTTCAGGCTGCTGCCGCCGTCCATAAGGACTCGAGTGAGGTGAAATCCGTCGATAATTGGGTCTAAGACCAGTGCGGCGAATCCACCATGACGGATACTAGTGGGATGGTCCCTGCGATCAAAGGTGATCGGACAGGTGGACCATGGGTTGAACTTTGGGGCGACTGGATCCAACGCATATACGTCCCTTAACACACGCTTTCGCTCCCTCTTGGGGATGTGGGTTGCGTATATCATGTTCACCGTCCACACTTGTGGGGGGGGGGAACCTCTTCTGTCCTCCGGTGTTCGGCGGCCGGGGCTCCTCCTCGTCATTGCTATGTGACCCCTTATCTTTGTTTTCGGCATTTAACTTGTCGGCTTGCTTGAACACCCAACATTCTCTGTTGGTGTGGTTGGCTGGCTTGTCGGGGGCGTCCTGTATTTGACATGAGCAATCGAATATACGGTCCAAACTGGACGGGCCCGAGGTGCTTCTTTTGAATGGCTTTTTCCGCTGACCGGGTTTAGAGCCTCTGAATCCGGCATTGACTGTCGTATCCTCGGTATTGTCGTTGTTGATGCGGCGCTTGTGTTTGTTGCGACGTGACCTGCCATTGCCATCCTTGGTATCCGAAGTACCATGGTTCTTTGATATATTATTGCTGCGAGCCAGCTGGCTGTCCTCTCCCGCGCAAAAGCGGGTCATGAGTGTCATGAGGGCTGCCATAGATTTCGGCTTTTCTTGGCCAAGGTGCCGGGCGAGCCACTCATCGCGGATGTTGTGCTTAAAAGCTGCTAGGGCCTCTGCATCCAGACAGTTGACGATTTGATTTTTCTTTGTTAGAAACCATGTCCAGAATTGCCTGGCCGATTCCTCTGGCTGCTGAATTATGTGGCTCAAGTCATCGGCATCTGGTGGTCGCACATAAGTGCCCTGGAAGTTGTCGAGGAATGCGGCTTCCAGATCTTCCCAACAGCCAATGGATTCTGCTGGCAGGCTGTTGAGCCAATGCCGAGCTGGTCCTTTGAGTTTGAGTGGGAGGTATTTGATGGCGTGTAGATCGTCACCGCGGGCCATGTGGATGTGCAGGAGGAAGTCCTCGATCCATACCGCAGGATCTGTTGTGCCATCGTATGATTCGATATTTACGGGTTTGAAACCCTCTGGGATTTGGTGATCCATTACTTCATCTGTGAAGCATAGGGGGTGTGCGGCGCCTCTGTACTGGGCTATATCGTGACGCAGCTCAAATGAGTCTTGTCCGTTGTGTTCGGCCCGGCCGGATTTACTTTTACTGTATCCGGCGTGACGGTTATCATCTCGTGTAGTGGCGCGCCCTCGTGATCCGTAGATCGATCTTGCATGTTTTGCTTTGTCCTCCAATACGTCTCGCAGGTCTAGCGCGTTTCCCCGTGCCTTGACATTTTTATTTGAGTGGCGTCGGGGTGCGGGCTGAGCTTTTGGCTGAAATGCCTCTCTGTCGCGGCCACGAGGTGGCCGATCAGCCGCGTCATACGCTGGAGATGTAGGTTTTAATGCTTCCTCCTCTAGTCGGGGTAGCAACCTGCGCTTTGGGTAACTCTTGGAGGGGCGTTCGAGTTCATATTCCTCGGCCACAAGGACTTCAGTCCATCTGTCAGCTAGCAAATCTTGATCAGCTTGAAGCTGATGTTGCTTTTTCTTAAGACTATTTGTCGTGGCTATAAGCCGGCGCTTGAAGTGCTCTTGCTCGACGGGATCCTCAGGCACGGCAAATTCGTCATCATTGAGGCTTGCCTCGTCTTCGGAGGGAGGCATGTAATTATCACCCTCCGCCTCTCCATCTGCCGCTCTCTCGGGAGGGCTGGCTTCTCCATCCTCCTGCTCTAAATCTTGCTGGAGGGGATTGTTGTCATCTTCGGCACTGTCCGGAGTGCTATTATCTCCTGTGCCGGTACCACCACTTTTTCTTTGGCGAGACTTAGAGCGGCGCCGCTGACGTCGGCGCTTGGGTTGCTTCTTGGAGGGGTCATCCTCCGATGTCCCGTCACCATTGCCTTCTTTGGGTGTGTCCACCATGTATATATCATATGATGAGGTGGTTGTCCAGTTCCCTGTCGGTAGTGGTTCCTGTTTGTCTCCCGCATCGTCGTCCATACCGTCGATGTCTTCAGAGTCAAAGTCGAGCATGTCGGTCAAATCATCGACAATGGCTACTAAGTGGGTGGTGGGTGGGCGGCGAATTTCTTCGTCATTCGCATCCCAATCCTGCCGGACATAGTTCGGCCAGGACTCTCCTGACAAGGAGAGAGACCTTAATGAGTTCAGTATGTCGCCGAAGGGCGAGTGCTTAAAGATATCCGCGGAGGTGAACTCCATGATCGGCGCCCAGTCGGATTCAATAGGCGCGGGCGCAGGCGGTTCGGAGTCCGTAGCCAGGGAAGAATCCGGTAGTTTGGCATCACGGCTCTCGTGAAGGGTAAGGTCGATACTCGGCTCGATCGCCGCTGAGAATGCGGCCTCCGTGGCAGGGTCTATCCACCCGTCCATGGATGGCGCAATTGGCTCCGAATTGAGGGTCGGAGCGGTTGCCGGTGCGGTCTCCTGAACACTGTCCGATGGTAGAGCTAAATCATGCTCATCGTGACCGTGCGGCGCACTCGGCAGGGGCTCGAATCCATCGAAGATCAAGTCTCTGCAGATGTCAGCCGTGTAATTTAAGCTTCCAAACCTGACCTGGTGGCCAGGGGCGTAACTCTGGATCTGCTCCAGATGGCCAAGCGAGTTGGCCCGCAGTGCGAAGCCGCCGAATACAAAGATCCGTCCGGGGGAAAAGTCTCACCCTGGACCGCATCTTTATCAATGATTGAAAGAGCCATCAAGCCTTATGGTGACGACACAGAGGAACTCTCAATGAAAGCACCAATGTCGGTGTCAAAACTGGCGGATCTTGGGTATGGGGTCCCGAACTGTGCGTCTAGGCGGATGGTAACATGAGGCAGGGGACACGATGTTTACCCAGGTTCGGGCCCTCTTGATGGAGGTAATACCCTACGTCCTGCTTGATTGTTCTTGATAATATGAGTAGTACAAGAGTTGATCTACCACGAGATCGAAGAGGCTAAACCCTAGAAGCTAGCCTATGGTATGATTATCTGTTGGTCCTACGGACTAAACCCTCCGACATATATAGACACCGGAGGGGGCTAGGGTTACACCCACTTGGGGGCTGGTGCGCCCCTCTACATGATCGACCAGCCCTAGGGGAAGGAAAGGGGAGGGGTGGCCCCTCCTGCCTTTCCCTCCTCGGGAGAGAAAGGAAAGGGAGGGGGACCTCCTCCTTCCCCCCCCCCCCCCCCCCCGCACTCAAACAAGGAAAGGGGGCTCTTGGGAGAGACCCCAAGTAGGATTTGGCCTACTTGGGGCGCCTCCCTGGCTGCTCCTCCCTCCCCCACCTATATATATGTGGGAGGGGGCGTCACACATAACCATAAAAATTGCTTAGCCGTGTGCGGCGCCTCCTTCACTGATTACATCCCCGGTCATATTTTCGTAGTGCTTAGGCAAAGCCCTGCGGAGACAGATTCACCGTCACCACACCATCGTGTTGTCGGAACTCATTCACTACCTCTCTGTCTTGCTGGATTAAGAAGGTGAAGGACGTAACCGAGCTGAACGTGTGCTGAACGCGGAGGTGCCGTACATTCGGTACTCAATCGGTTGGAGCGCGAAGAAGTTCGACTACATCAACCACGTTAACAAACGCTTCCGCTTACGGTCTACGAGGGTAAGTAGACACACTCTCCCCTCGTTGCTATGCATCTCCATGGATAGATCTTGCGTGTGTTTAGAATTTTTTTTGTTTTCCATGCAACGTTTCCCAACATCCTCCTCGTGTTGATGACAGCCCTCCCCAGACGATGGTCGTAGGCGTGTGCGCGGCATCACGTCGACACCTTCTCCGTCCCCGTCCCCGTCCCCGCCACCGCCGCCACCCATGACCGAGGAGGAGGAGGCCCGACTCATGAGGTGTGTCATGGATGACTCCATGATCACGCATGACAAGCAGCAATGGGATGGCCTGGAAACCGCTCTGGCCCTGTCGGCGGCCGGAGAATTGGCCATCCCGGGGATGGACGTCGACGTCAAGGAGTAGGTGCCGGAGGAGGAACCCATCGTCGTGTGGAACCCTTGTTTGGTGGGCCAGGCGTGGAGCTGGTCGTGCACGGCGCTGAAGATGGCTGACTCCATGGGTGTCGGCCCATGGTCAGCCACACCGCCGCGGTCACCAGAGCACGAGTAGGAGCCACGGGAGGAGGTGGTATAGGCGCCTCCGGCGCAGGAGCCACCGGCGCATGCGCCACCGGTCTGGCAGGGGCCGCCAGCCCACCTGTGGCAGCCACCGCCCTACGTCGACCTCACCGGCGACGACAACGAGTAGGACGACGACTCCTGAAGACAACAGCGGCCACCGACGAGGGCCTTTATCTACTTTTTTTATGTATTTTATTAAGTTTTAGTTTAATTCAGACATGTGGTACTATGGACGTATGGGCGTGTGGACGGTTTTTGTTTATATTCATGTTTCGTATTATTTGTCAGTTTATTTTCTTTATTTTTAAGGCAAAAATAAGAAGGCCACAACCCCAGATGGTTCGGAGCGATGTGTGCCCGTTGAGTCCATCGATGCCCGCATGACCGCAAGTGGACGGCCGGGTCTGTTTTATAATGTTCCAAACGAACTAAAAACAGACGAACCGGATGTCCGTTTGGGGGCACCCGTGAGCTCCTGCACCCTCATCCAGTCGCCCCCGTGAACGCTTTCTAGCCAGAAACGGGCATGATATTTTCGCGAGGGAAACGTGCCACCGGCATCGGAGAGCATGCGCGCCATTCCATGCGGCTAAAACCCAACGCATACATGCGCGCGCAAGAGCCAACAGACACACAACACCGACACAGGAGACGAGAGTGCACGAACAAACCCTGCGGCTACGGAGAGAGGGAGAGCATGAAAGGTGACAACGCCTCGGGCACTCTCCGGTCCCCTTTGTCAACAGTACTAGGTAGCTCGTCGCGGATGTTTGTTTTCTGAGCGTCGTGAAAGGAAAGAAAGCGACGGCGCCACACGTGGCGGTCATTTTCCGAAGGTCGTCTCGCTTCATTCGTTGTCCCGGTCGGTCGTGCAGTGGTCGCGGGAGCAGTAGTTTCGCGTCGCGAGAATCCGTCCGGCCGAGGTCGTTTCGACGGTGTCACAGCGCGCCTGTTTGGTTTCAGGTTTGCGTGATTCGGTTTCTCGGCCGGCCGGGGATCGATCGTCCTGCACCTGCACGTATCGTCAGTCTGCCTTTCGGGCCCGTCGTCGCGCGATCACGCCTTTTCTTTTCTTTTCTTGGTCCGGAGAGGCTGGAGAAAGAGGTTCACACACACTATTATATGTGCAGTTTTGCTAAAGCACATCTAGATATGCTATAAGTATTGCACATCTAAGTCATATATCATTGATCTTACATTGAGATTCGTGTGGATTTTTTTTTCTCTTTCTCTTTATGTTTAATTCACTCATTTAGATGTGCAATAAACAGAGCACATCTAGATGTGCCCTAAACACACCCATGTTATGTGCTTTCCATTTTTCTTTTCTTTCGACGAGATAGCATGGATGCCAAATTGCCAATCCGCGCGCCAGCATTCCGTCGGTCTCTCTCGGGGTCGTGAAACACGATTCTTTGCGTGACATCGGCCCATCATATTAAGATTACCTCCCGTGTCGTTGTTATGGTTTGTTTGGGCTGACCGTGGTCCCGTCGAAGCTAACCCATGGTCAAGTTCTAAAAGAAATACCATAAAAATAGTTTCATGTGCTAAAAAAATCAAAACTAGTTTCATAATCTTTTTTCTTTACTTGGAAAAGATCATTTTATCGTGATGTCTACCTCGACAATTCCGCATTGTAGCATGAACCAATATGGAGTCTAATGGTTAGGTAGACAGTGGTATCTAAGCCCATCAGAGTTCAAGTGCTGGTGCTCGCATTATCCTGAATTTATTTCAAGATTTTCGACGATGCGTGTTCAGTTGGTGGAGACGTTCTCATCGACTATAATGCGCCTATGATTTCATAAAACCTTAAGATGATATACCGGCTTAGTCTCTCCGATGCGCTCATTTCTACTCCTAATGTCTCAGTTGGTAGGTCGCGTTCCGGCTTTTATTTTCGTCCCACCTCACCTGGTCTTTTTTGGTACTTCTTTGATACTTCCTCCCACCTCCCTCTCAGCCGCGAAAAACCAAGGAAAACCCCGCGATCGAGTCCCGCACACGCCCAACCTCCGGTCTCACGCTAAGCCGCATAGAACCAAAAAAAACCTCAAGCCGAGTCCCCCGCCCGCCCCCACGCACTCCAGGCCCTAACATCCCGTCGCACCAAGACAGACGAACCAAAAAAATCTACGAAAATTAACCGACAAAAATTAACCAGCGAAAATTAACCGGCGATAAAAATCCAGAACCAATCGCCCGCACGTAGCGCTAGGTCTCCTGCCCTCGAACGAGAAACACTCGCACGCACGAATCTCTGCTCTCGTTCGCCCGCCGCCGCCCTTCGTCCCTTCGCCGAACCCTAGAAGCGGAGGAGCGGTGGCGGTGGTGAACCCTAGAAGCGGAGGAGCGGTGGCGGTGGTGAACCCTAGAACCCTAGAACCCTAGAAGCGGAGGGATCGGGGGAGGAGATGGGGGGCGGGCAGCGCCGGGAGCCGGGGAGGAGGTGGGGGGCTGAAGCTCCCACCATTCATCCCCACCTCAGGAGGGCCTCGTTGGATGTGGTAGCGGCCGACCGGCCGTACTCGTCGGATGCCTCGATGGGGGCGTCTCCGCTTCCTAGATCCGGGTCGGAGACTCTGACGCAGAGGCCCGCAAGGGAGAAGCAGAGGGTGGAGGAGGAGCGGAGTCCATGGAGGAAAGCAGGCGACGGCTACAGGTAGGCGCTCAGCTTGCCCTACTGTGTAGTTCAGTGCGTCACCGTAGGGACAGGAGCACCGCCACCGTCTCCAGGTACGTCCTCGACCAGGTCGTGCTCGGGCTGCCCTCGGGCATGCCCATGCCATAGATCAGGTCATGATCTCATGGTTGAATGCCTTCCGAGGTCTCCCTGAAGTCTGATCTGATGCCCTTGTTGAACCCATCCCTTACTCTCCGCCAGCTGGGTCTCATTCGATGTTGATGCTTGCTACCATAGTGTGCTTCAGGAGATCAACAGCATGCTGAGATGGAAGCAACTAAAAGCATCAGTTTTGCCATTACACGACGACATGCAAAAGTAGCACGTCATCAATCACACCTGACAACACATACAAAATCCATTAATTTGCAATTCTTCAGTTGACGCACTTGAACAAAAGCATCAGTTTTCTACATTGTGACGATCACAAGCATCTAATTATGCTTCTCAAAGTTTGTAATCATGTGATGCATCCTTGAAATCAGTTTGTTCTCCACCATTGAGTATCATACTCCTTCCATCCCAAAATAAGTGTCTTAACCTTAGTATAATTTTATACTAAACTTGGTACAAAGTTGAGACATTTATTTTGAGACGGAGGGAGTACATGATACATCAATGTGTTAGGTATAAATTGCCTGCACTAAAACATGTACGGCAACCAAACTGCCACATTCATTCAGTACAACTCATCCTGCTTCAGCATCGAAGTTTTGAGGGGCCATGAGAGCAGAGGTAGCCAAGTCGTCGTCACATTAAGGCAGAGTGAGGACGTAATTAGCTCATTAGGAGGAGTTCAATTGTTTCCCCAAATTTCCTTCCACGATTTTGTAACCCTTTGCAGAATTGCATGGGGAGGTTCGTAACATTGTCTACTCATCTGATAGGAAATCAGTATCTATTGTCTATCATGTGACTATGGAACTGATGCAGAGTACCCTTCTTTGCATGGGAGTTATATGTGGTTCAGTTTGCAGAATCTTGTTTGGTTTTACATTGATCTTGCATGCTCAGTTTTTGGGCGTATAACCAGTTTGTAGGTCCTACTATTTGATCTGTGGACGTGACCAGTGAGGGCATGGAGATTATGGCGAGGCATGGTGATGCGGTGGCAGTGGTGAAGGTAACCACATCGAAGGCAGCGGCAATGGGTGGTTGTCGATGAAAGCAGCATGGGGATGGGGGAGGTGGAGAGGCGAGGGATGGAGGCGGAGGACGGCAGCCAGGGAGACGGAGTGGCAGTGAGATTGGACGAGCTCGCTTGCGGAGTGCGTGGGCAAGATTTCCTTTCCGGGTTGGACGAGGGCTTCTTTGTTTGTGTGTGTGTGCATGTGTGAGTTCACACCGATACTCGACCAAATACTGTGCATGGTTATCTGAAATTCTAGACAATAGTTCACATCCCAGTGGCAGGTAAGAACCTTCTTTTTAATTTATCAAATGGCGTCAATAGACCATAAAATTATCTTCATTTATAATACTAAAGATATGTCAATACATGTTCTTACATTTAGGCTCCTAAACCTGTTGAATGAGTTCTATATACAAGATTTATATTGTCCTTCTATAAATTAAGACTACACTTGCTATTGATGAGTCTATAATTGTCAACCTGGACAGTAATAACACACTATCGTTTTATCTCTCAATGTGAGCAAGTAAGATTTTTTTTCAGAGCTTTATTCTTTTGTATTATTTTTCTATTACAGAAGTTGATGCTCCATCTTGTTATTCATTTCCTGGGATCATTTCTCGAGGAATGTATGGATTTCTCGAAGTGACGCAATGCTATGATCTTCAATCATGAAAATGAAACTGTCAGTGCTGATGGCCTGCTCCTGTGATCTCATAGGTACCAAAATGCAGCTTAAATCTCTTTTTGAGAATTGGTTCCTGATGTTACATTTAGCTACTCCTGTATATCTTTTAGATTTTTTTTTCTCTTTGTAAATTTTGTTTTTTGTTTGCTCACCTTGTAATCAACTATGTATTTGATGATTTAGAAATCAGAATTCAGTTTAACTCTGCAATTAACCCTTAATGATAATATAATTGTTCTGGTTTCACTCATCCCTAATTCATAGCTTCACCAATGGTGATAGCATTGTGTCAAGGAGCAGGTGGAGAGGGAGAAAGAGAAAGGGAGAATGGAAGCCAAGTGATAGACAAAGAGAGTGAAAGGTAGAAGACATGCAATAACTTGTGTTATCTTACTAATGCTTTATTTATTGAAGACCTATACCAATGCACAAGTATTTGTCGTTGTATGATGGAAACCAGATGCCATCATGCTTACAGCATATTTTTGAATTAAAAGAATAATTTGATCATTGTGTCTATATTTTATGATTTCGTGTCAACACACTGGCATTTGGCTTCAGCCCATCAATTAGACCAACTAGGTCTACGCACACTCCATGATTAGCTAACAAACTAGAGCAAACTAGCTAGCTTGAGTAGTCCCAGTTTGGTATTTAAGCTATTAATTCTTGGATGAGTGTGTTTGGAGGCGAGAAGGGAAATATGTTACTCTGCAAATTCCAAGTCTTTTATCATGACTATTATTACATGTCAAACATGGAGTAATGAGAGCGTGAGTATGTTTTGAATTCTTAATTGGTAAATTCTGGTGATTAACTGACCGGGGATTCAGTTTGGATAGCTACCCAGGGGTATGAGTGTGATCAGTGTGACTAATTGTGATTTGTTTAGTGGTGAAAATGTAGGAATTAATTTGTTTCACCAATTCTGCACTTGCATTTGGCCATAGAATTTAGTTGGGGTAGCATATGCCCAGAATTTAATTAACCACAATTTTGAGAAATTTTTGGAAGTTGTTTATTTGTTTTATTAAACATGGTCGAATTTTCTTATAATTGCAGGTATTTGGTTCAAAATATATTTTTCTACTGTTAACCGATAGCATGGATATCACTATTTATGATCATGATGTCCATAAGAAATCATCATGACATGTGGAATCCTCAACCACTCATTTAGATGTTGATGGATCTGCATCACAGCTTCTGTTGAACTCTCATGGTTGGAGATACTGCAAGAATTCTGATTCGGCACGGCCCTCATGGAGACAATGGAGATGGTGTTCAGTGGTGCGCTCAGCCAGAGTTCGTCGTACGTCCGACATTTGCTGATTCGGCAGGGCCCTCATGGAAACAAAGTACGTCCGACATTTGCTCTTCTGTGAATCAGTCCATAGGCCCTTTAATAGTTGTGTGTTGCTGGGTGTTTTCATCATGGGATTCTTGTTTCTTTTAGTCCATGAAAGACGCATTGGAGCACCAGGTCAAGAGCAAGGCCTTTTTCAAGATACTAACCTAAATGCTGAAATACTTCGTTGTTGCCACTTTTAGTGTAGCTGTACTGATGCAGATAAGCTAAAAATCTCTCTTGCCTTCTCTTTGATGCCCTGATGACTTGTGTGCTTAATTATTAAGTAAATTACATTATGGCGCATGTTATTTCCCATGTCGCCATAGGGCATTGTTCTTTTGGGACATGCATAGGGGTGCTTTGTACCGGTACGTAACTTCATGCTGAAAACAAGAGCAACGTGTTTTCTTTGTAGGTCAGAATTATTAACAAGATATGAAGAATTAACCTGTTAATTTCTTTGCAAAGGAATTGGCCAGTTAGTATTTTACTAAATAACTATGGACTAGCTACTATTTTTACAATGGGTTGCTTATTAGACTAGGGACGTGTGATATCTTTCTCCCGTTGCAAAGCTAAACCACGTCATGTCATCTTTGTAGTTTACATATTTTTTAGATGTGTTGGCACACATTTTGAGGCATCATTTTCTTTCAAGTCGTTCATCATCATTGGTCCCATTCTGCACAAGACTATCGATGATACCACTCTGCATTGGACCTACACAATCATCAATTTTACCAATGTCACAAATGGTCTGTCTTGTAATGTGACATTATGGCTAACTGTTTGGTTTAAATTATGGCTGGTAGATGTCCTTGGATGCTGTAAATTTTGTTAACCTAACTCCCTGCTATATGCATAGTTCAGGGCGCAGAGAAACTAATGGAGCAACCAGGAGTCCAATCATTTTAAGGCAGAACATTGAACATATCAGTGATCGGACACTCGAGACAACTCTTAATGAGTTCTAGCAACCGAAGACAGAATATTTGTGTAGGATGCAACAAAGTTGCATGTCATGAGATTATTGAATACGTTGAGTAATTTGGAATGGAAACATTTTTGGTTAAATAGGATGCTCTTGAGATTATTTCTCATGCCAACATGGCATGCCCGAGCTAAAAATGTGCCACCCTTTGACAGGACCATGCCTTGTTAGAGGAGGTTTCTGGTTGGATAAATGAGAAGGCCATGATGCCTATTTGGGCTAAGATGACTCCTAACATTGCAGGTATTACAGATGGAACTTAAGCTTCCATAATGCATTTGTTGAGTAATTAGCAGTCACATATCTTCTGTGTTTTTAATTGCTATACGGTGTCAACAAATGATGAGGTTCTAAATTATTATTTTTATAATTGCCTACTTTTCAAATGCGTAGTTTCTCTCTGCATTCATCTTAGTAGTTTGATTCTCCGGTAGTACATTTGGTGATCCTAACCATAAGCTAGCTGTTAGAGAATGACAATGGACTATTCATGTAAGATAGTTTTTGTCCAACATTGCATTGTTCTATATATCTTCTCTCGCATGTTTGGCTTTGGCATCAATAGGGACAGGGTGGGCGATCATGGTGGGATTAGGCATGTGAATTCTGGTTTTAGTTTCACTTCCATGTTTGGTAAGACAGACAAAAACTCTGAGTGGCTGATTTGTATCTTGAAATGCATCCTGTGACGAATCATCATGAAGTGCCAAGGTATATTAAACTTTCTAAAACGGTGGGAGTTCAACCCTCAAATCATGATCCATCCCCCACCACCCCTCCCTAATTACTGTTCCTCCAGCCAAACAACCCCGCAATTTCTAATTTAATGTTCTATTTGCTGTATTAAAAATGAGTCCTGGTCTTGTTGCATTGTAAAGATCAGATATGTAGTGCACAATTGATGATAATCTTTCAGTCTTACTCCCTCCATCCGGAAATTCTTGTCCCACAAATGGTTTTATCTAGACTTGTTTTAGTTATAGATATATCTATTTTATCCATTTCTAGGATAAGTATTTCCGGATGGAGGGAGTAACATTCATTAGCCAATGGCCCCACATTAGCATGTCCACCTAGCTGCTAGGCACATTACGTCATTGTGCACACATCCGCTCCTCCTGCTTAATTAAAAGGAAAAGAAGGGCACGTAGATGGCCCGCGATTCCTGGACATCGTGATGCCTTAGTTTAACCGAGCGCTTGTTTCTCTTCGAATCGCTCCAATTTCTTTTGACGCTACAATTCCTAATTGTCTATTATGTTATTCCGTCGTGCCTTGTCACTTCGGTTGTGAATCATCAAGCGCTGACACCGACGAACTATGTTTAGGTATGTGAATGGTTATCCTTAGTAAATCATGCTTTTAGCATTTTATTTTTAGTTCTTCCACATCACATTGTTGCACTGTTAGGGGCTATAAAGGGTATCATTGTCACCCATTTTCTAGGAGGAACTGGGTTCGGGCCTTTTGCTCTAAAAAGAAGCGAGTGAGAGTGAATACTTGTAAGTGTGAATGAAAACCATATTATGTCAAGTTCAATAAACATTTCTGATTAGAACAATTGAGTTTGTACACAAAAAATCACGTCGCAAAACCATCATCAAACATCGCCATCGTGAGTGGCAGCAGCTTCACTTCACCCCCTCTCCATATATGGGACGAGAAAATATGTATTAGAAGAACCGATATTTATAGCAATACAATCATAAGTCGCATGCAACATCGACGTGATGAATTACAATTTATTTGAATGGTACTATATATATATATATATATATATATATATATATATATATATATATATAATTGGCCCGTGGCAACGCACGGGCATTATACTAGTAGGAGTAGGATATGTGTGTGTGCGTTTAGGTAAGTGTATGCGTGTATATATAAGCGCTTGAGTCTGTATTGTATTAAAATGTCGGCATTGTAGCTCGAGATATTTCTTTTCGGCCAACACTAGGCGTGAGGCAACCGACCGAGTCTCGCGCCGGTGGCCTTCCGAACTGTCTTTAATAGCCATTAAGTCTTTTTTTCTTTTTTTGCGAGAAACTTTTAATCTATTCATTTTCAATCATGATAGTACAACAAACATCAGAAATAGTAAAAATTACATCTAGATTTATATATATATATATAAGACCACGTAGCAACGACTAACAAAAACCGAAGCAAACCGCCGTCATCATCCCTCTCTCATCGGAGTCGAGCAAAACTTGTTATAGTAAACAGCCGGGAGTCGTCATGCTAAGGCCCCATTAGACCAACAAATCAAAGGAGCAACCATCTCTGATAAAGAGTATTGTCGATCGAAAGGACCTAACCTGAAGACACATGAACGTAGTCGAACGACGAACAGATCCAAGCAGATCCACCAAAAGATAGATCAACCGGCGACACATCTCCACACGCTTACCGACGGTGCTAGACACATCACTTGAACGGGGGCTAAGCGAGGAGAAACTTATTCCATCTTCATGGAGCCGTCGCCGTCTCGTTTTCCTGAGCAGGACATAAACCCAAAAAAAACTCAAAATCTAAAAACAGAGCCCTCCCACCAATAAGGGTCGGCATCCATCACGCTTCTGTGACCCTAAAGCCGCCGGAGACAAGGCGGTGGCACCGGCGGGAGGCGCAGAAAACCTAAGCTTGGGAGAGGATCTGACAGCTCATGATTCCCTTTCCTCCACCTTTGACGCGCATCTCTCTACACCAAAAGAGACAAAACGGAAGAAACAAATAGTGCCCCCCTCCCTCACGCGCATCCCCGCTTGTATGGGCAGACCCAGAGCAAAACCCCCCAGTGTCCTGGTATACACCATACACAATGGATACCTGAAAAAACAAGAATACCAAACAATAATATACATAAAAGTAACACACTTTACAACTTAAAACGTTTGATAGTAAAATTTCTTATAGAAAGTGAATCGTTGCATTTTTTGCAGTTGAAAATAAAATAAAATAAATAGTTCCATTTGAAATGCTAGTTGATTACTTAAAGTTGAACAGAAAAACATAGGAACTTCAAACAATAAAAGTAAATATGATCAATGACGACAAGATAAATTCCTTGTAACCCATTGATTATTATGCTATTGCAAGTGCACAACGGCTTACATTATTATGTGTGTTTGTAAATGCATGAATAAAACCAATAAATATCTCAAAAAATGAATAAAGCATATTGTTGAACTATACAGTTACGAAGTTAAACTTACTCTACATATGTCCTATTGATGCTGCACACATTCGATTCAAGATAATCCAAAATACCAATTAGATATGAATCACTAAAGAAAATTGTCAAATCACAACAGTCTTATTCTCAACTGTAACGTCCTTATATTCGACAACCCTAGCTAAACAATCTAGACAATGTTTTTTTAGAGAAATTGAGATATGTATGTACATATGCTTGGCCGAGATTGGCAATCTTACAAAGAACCGTACCTATTTCCTTCGATTATTTGGTGATTTGCAGCAGCCAGCGGGCGAGGGCACAGGCGGGCGGCTGCTGACTGCTGAGGGGGCAACGAGCAGGCAACAACCGAACAGATGCAGGTTACCCACGTACTCCCTCCAGTTCTTTTTAGTTCGCATATAAGATTTGACTGAAGTCAAGTCTCATAAAGTTTGACCAGCTTTGTAGAAAAAAATGTCAACATTCACAATCTGAAATCAATACCACTAGATGTTTCATGACTTAAAGTTTCATATTATATAACTTTAGCATGACAGATGTTGATATTTTTTCATATAAATACGGTCAAATTTTATGAAGTTTGACTCAGAGAATTCTAATATGTAGATTAAAAAGGACCGGAGGGAGTATCTACATAGGGATTAGGGACCTCCCATTTAGCCTTTTATTTATGGGAAGAGTCAATTACACCAGTAGTGTTAGAATTTGGCGCAAACGATTATTTTAGTGCTAAAACTTATGACATACATTAAAGTGGTGTAAAAATTTGTTTTTGGAGTGCAAATACGGTACAAATCTTTGTTTGTATACAACCATGGTGCCGACGAGGCATGACAACTTGGTGTTGGGCCCATTGTTAGTGAATAGCGTGGTCAAGACAGGGGCGTACGGCATGCTCTTTTTACCAAAATCCCCTTGATTTTTTATTTTTCTCACGAGCAGGCTCTTGCCAGGTGTACAGCTGAAGGGTCCCACCTGTCAGGTATGCATCACAATTTTTTTATTACAATGAAAAATTAGGCCACGGGATTCGAACAGGTGACCCCGGTGTACAGCGTGTCCGCAGCTAGCCACCGGCCGATAGTTAAGTTGACGACACGTCTTATATCTTTGGATTAAATACCCCTAAAAATATATTTGGATTAAGTAACATACATTGAAAATTTTAATCCGGAGAGTTTCGAACCAGCGAATAAAACAAACAGGGGGTCTTGCCACTCCAACTAATGGAGTCTCGTATCTATATATTTTTTGTCACACTTCTCATGTCTATATAAAATTGTTACAGTTTTGATAGTATGACATAATGTGCTCGTGGGCTACAATTATGTTAGTTCTTTTTTCATTTTATGATTAAAAAAAGTATTTTCTAATTATGAATAATATACCTATAAATAAAATAAAATAGACAAAAAAATGCTCACCTATTAATTAGAAAACCATCAACTTAAACTATGAATTATATGTATATTTTTTAAAATTGGATATTAAATAAAAAATTAATGTAGTTTTAGAAAATATTTATACTTCCAAAATGTATCATATACCTTCAAAACATTTACAAGTTCTTTTTATAAAATATTCGTGTTGTACCTAGAAATGATCATGCTTTAATTTTTCATATGTTGTTCTAAAAGTGTTTATTCGTTTCAATAAATTTTGTGTGTTTTCTAAGAAATGTATATGTATTTTTAAATAGATATAAATATATGCATGAAAAAATGACGCTAGCGTGCCCTCGGACTGCAGATTCTCAAATGAATACACATTTACATATGTTTTGCAAATTCGGAAAAATGAAAAAGAAAAAAACTAACATGTTTAAAATGGGTCGTACTAATTGTGTTTTTTTTAGCCCGGTGGTCGTTCTGTTGTGTACATATAAAGGTTGACAATCCTCTGTAGCCACGAAATAGCTTCGTTTTATTGGTAGGCCCTCTTGTCTGAACATCTCAGGGCGCTGGTTCTAATGGCATTTCCTATTTGGCGCTGCGGGCGCCCGTTACACAGTGCAATTAGCAAACGGGCGCCTGCAGCCGAGTTAGCTGGGCTCAGCCCGTTTTTCTTTTTTTTCTTCTTATTCTGTTTTTAGAGAAACATCAAAATGAGCATGAAACGAGGGATCGAACCCAATACCTCGTCAATGCGAGCGCTACGCTCTAGCCACCCGGCCATGACAGCTTCCGTTAATAGATATTTCAGTTCACATATTTATTATCCACGTTAGTTCAGTTTTTTATTTTTCTTTTCCCTTTTTATTTTTTCCTCATCCTTTTTCAAAATCTGCGAACTTTTTTCGAAACCAATTAATTCCTTTTCAATTTCGATGAACTTTTTTTAATCTGTTGAACCTTTTTTCAAATCCAATGAACTTTTTCAGATTCGGTGAACTATTCTCAAAATTGATGAACTATTTTCGAAATCAATGAACATTTTTTCAAATCTGATGGAATTTTTTTCAAATTTGATGAACTTTTTTCCAAAACAATGATCTTTTTTCAGATTCGATGAACTTTTTCCCAAAATCTAAGATTTTTTTCCAAAAAAATGAACTTTTTTCGAAATCGATGAACTTTTTCAAAATTGACGAGCTTTTTTCCAAAACGACGAACTTTTTCAAATTCGATGAACTATTTTCATTTTTGTGATTGTTTTCACTTAAATTCATCAGCCTTTTTTTAACTGGTGAACTTTTTGTTGTGAATGATTTTTTTAATTCCTAATTTTTCAAAAAAGCATACACATATTTTTTTGAACAGTCAAACAGTCAACTAGTCACACTGTTCAACTGGTGAACACTGTTTCTCAAATTATTGACCTTGTGCGCAATAGTTTCTTAGATTTTTTTTATTTTTTTAAGGGAAAACCAAGTTTATTCAGCAAAATCCACATGGAGTGGAATACAACTTTGGTCGTGGGGTACGCCCAACCAAACGTGGCGACCCGGACTTCTACATAATGCAAACTTGGCTAAGTTATGTGCCTCATAGTTAACGACACGAGACTCAAAAGTAAAATTACATTGAAAAGTAAAAGCTCCAAGGTTTATTTCAGTAACGATTGCACCATATGAACACCGTGCACCTCCATGGATGTCCGAGACAACTTTCTGGCAATCTGAAGCCACAACAAATTGCTGGATACCCAGGTCTTCTGCAAGAGAAAGAGCTTCTCAACAAGCTATCACTTCTAGAGTGGCTGGGTCATGAACTCCTTCAATTACCAGCGCCGCACTACCAATATAGTTTCCCCCGTCGTCTCTGCAGACAGCAGCTGCGGTTCCTCGCTGTCCTGCTGCAACACCCGCATCAACGTGAATCTTGCAGAAGCCCAAGGGCTGGCTTTTGAGTGACCTGTGGGGCGGCTCTTGCGTGCGAGTGCACCTGCATGTTCCTGATGATGCCTAGCTCCTCTATAAATCTGGCAATGAAGCTATGAGTAGCCTGGGGGCTCTGGAAAATTGACTCATGGATAACCTTGCGTCTCGCATGCCATATTGACCACAAAGTGACCGTCATGAGAACGAATTGATCATGAGGTAAAGCCTGCACAAGTGTAAACAGCCACTGTTTTGCGTTAGGCTCCGTGTTCGCTATGATTTTATGTGTGAACTCATTGTCCGCCAATGCCCAGACGCTCCTTGATGTTGTGCAGTCCAGCAAGGAGTGACGCCATGAATCCTGAGCTCCACATAGACCACACTGGTCAGAATCAGCCATGTGTCGATGTGCACGTACATCGTTAGTCGGCAGCGAGTGCTTGGCGAGTCTCGAGAGGAACATTCTGATTTTTCCGGGTACTTCAGTTTTCCATAATGATTTCCATGCACTTTCTTTAGCTCTAGGGTTTGAAGTGCCTGCTGACCCATCAAGTATTGCCTCCCCTCTTTGCTTTGTAGCAACAAGCATTCTGTATGCAGATCTTACAGAAAAACAACCATGTTTCTCATAGTGCTAGGCCCAGAAATCATGTATATTGCGAGTACATAAAGGGATCCCCATGATGGTCTGTACATCCATGGGCATGAACATTTCTTGGATAAGCTGGATGTTCCATGAGGCACTTGTACTCACTATCAGATCCGAGACTCTTTGCGGCGGGTTCGGTGCAATGCTTCCGTAAGGCCGGAGCATTTCATCACATGGAAGCCAGTTTTGATTCCATATGTTGGTGTCGACACCATTGCCGATACATTTAATCACCCCCATTTTCAGAGTGTCTTTTCCTTCGATAATAGCTCGCCACACCTGGCTCGGGTGACTCCCCAGGTCCGCTGCGAGGAAATCCGAGTTTGGATAATAAATACTTTTGAGAACACGAGCGCAAAGTGTATCCGGACCTTGCAGCAAGCGCCAAGCTTGCCTTGCCAGCATCGCAAGATTGAATAACTCGAAATCTTTGAATCCTAGCCCACCCATGCCCTTGGGTTGAGTCATCGTCCTCCAAGACACCCAATGAGGCTTCCTCTTTCCCTCCTTACTTCCCCACCAAAATTTTCTAATCAGCATATTATAGTGTTCACAAAGCCCTCTTGGAAGCTTAAAACATGACATAGAGAAAACTGGCACTGCGTGAGCGACAGACTTGACTAGAACTTCCTTGCCAGCCGTGGACATGGTACGTTCGATCCATCCCTGTACCTTGCTCCAGAGTCTATCCTTTAGGTATTTAAACACACCATTTTTTGAGCTCCCAATATCAGAAGGCATCCCTAAATACTTCTCGTTAAGAGTTTCATAGGGGCATTGAGTGCCTCTTTGATTTCCTGTCTCACCAAATCAGGCACTCACTTGCTAAAATATATTGATGACTTTGAGTGATTGATACGTTGTCCTGTCGCTTGACAATAAGTATTCAGAGCATGGTACACCTCATTAGCACCCACAATGTTTGCCTTGAAAAACAACAGGCTGTCATCCGCGAATAGGAGATGGCTTACCGGTGGCGCCGTAGGAGCAACATGTAGACCACTCATGTTTGATGACTCACTTTTTGATTTCAACGGGCACGAAAGGCCCTCTGCTGCTAGCAAGAACAAGTATGGAGATATAGGGTCCCCTTGTCTGATTCCACGTGATGGTTTGAACTGTTGGAGCTTCTTTCCATTAAACAACACAGAGAAAGTTACTGTACTTACCAGACTCATCACAATATCCACCCATCCGGGATTAAACCCCAGTTTGAGCATGATGGCCTTAAGGTAAGACCATTCTATCCTGTCATACGCCTTCATCATATCCAGCTTAAGGGCATAAGACTGATGTTTCTTTGCCTTATTTCTCTTCATGAAGTGTAAACACTCATAAGCCATTATGATGTTATCTGTGATAAGCCTCCCCGGCACAAAGGCTGACTGTTCTGCTGAGATAATTTCTGGCAATACTAGTTTCAATCTATTGGAGATGACCTTAGAAGTAATTTTGTACAGGACATTACAAAGGCTGATAGGACGGAATTGGGATAGGAGTAATGGGTTTTTTACCTTCGGGATAAGGACCAGAATCGTGTCATTGATGCACTCAGCTGATTCGGTACCATCAACAATTCTCAAAACTACCTTAGTGACCTCCTCTCTGCAAGTGTCCCAATGGTGTTGGAAAAAGTGAGCCGGGTAACCGTCTGGGCCTGGCGCCTTAATGGGGTACATCTGGAACAAGGCTGTTTTGACCTCCTTTTCGGTGTATGGAGCGCACAAGTTCTCATTCATTGCTTGTGTGACTTTTATTGGGACTATTTCGAGAACCCTTTCCATGTCCTGGACTCCTTCAGATGTATACAGGTCATGATAAAAAGCGGTGGCCATGTTTTCCATCTCCATCAAATTTTCAATTAACTGCCCATCCGGTTTCTGAAGTGATTTTATCTGGTTTTTCCTGCGCCTACGGCTTGCACGTAGGTGGAAAAAGTACGTGTTCTTATCCCCGTGTATTAGCCATTCTAGTCGGGCTCTCTGTCGCCATAATATTTCTTCTCGGTGATATAACTCAGTGAGCCTGTCAACAATCTTGATCTCTACATGCATTGGTCCGGACCGGTTTGGCGTGTTCCTCAACTCCTGTAGATCCTTTTTTAACTCAAATATCTCCTTTCGCACATTCCTGAAGTGGATCTTGTCCCAGTTTGACAGATCCGAGGAAAGCGACCTGAGCTTGTCCTTCACCGCGCTGACAGATTCTGTCGATCCACTTTTCCAAGCTATTTCCACTGTTGGCTGCAGGCTCGGGTCCCGTTCCCAGGCCAATTCGTATTTAAATGTCCGTGGGGCCCGGATGCATGCATCCTCATGCATGTATCTCATGTAAATGGGTACGTGATCGTTGGTCGCAGCTGTTTTATGTTCCAGGCGTGCATTCGGAAAGGCGATCGACCACGCCGAGTTGGCCACTCCTTGGTCGAGTCTAACCCTCGTAAAAGTTCCTCCTGCAACTTTCCGTTCAAACGTCCAGCTAGGTCTCGTATATCCAATGTCCGCAAGGCCACACGTATCAAGCGCGTCTCTGAAAGTGTCCATTTGTGCTTGACTTATGTTTCCTATTCCGTCATGCTCATGGGGCTGCATCACCTCATTGAAATCGCCTAGGACCAGCCATGGCAAGTCACTTGTACCAACAATTCCTCTTAAAGTGTTCCATGTTTTGTACCTTTCATTTACTTGGGCTTCTCCATAGACAAAAGTCACCCGAGTTCTGACATCAACAAGATCATTAATAACAGCATCAATATGGTACTGGGAATAACCAACAATTTCAAGCTTTATTTCATCGTTCCAAAAAACTCCTAATCCTCCACTTCTCCCCGAGCTACTGACAGCAAAACTTTTATTGTAACCTAGTGAACCACCCATACTCTCAACTCTAGAGCCCTCCATCTGAGTTTCAAGGATACAAAGCACAGAGGGGGCAAACTGCTTCGTTAGATCACGAAGCTCTTGAACTGTCGCGGGTTTGCCAGCGCCACAACAGTTCCAACTAAACCCGGGCAAACGTTGGGCCGGGCCGGGTTTCGGGCCGGGCTTATAAAAGCCCGACCTTCATTTCCCAAGCCCGAGCCCGGCCTGAAGCCCGAAATACTCCCTGTTTTCAAGCCCGAGCCCGGCCCGAAGTCAAGCCCGAAGCCCGAAAGCCCGGCCCGAACGCTGTTTTTTAGTGTACGCACGTGCAAGCCCGGCCCGAAGCCCGAAAGCCCGGCCCGAAATACATAAAAAATGAAGCCCGAGCCCGGCCCGAACTATCTTCCGGGCTGCAAAACTAGGCCCGAGCCCGGCCCGAACGTCAAGCCCGGCACGGCCCGGCCCGGGTTTTTTGGGCCGGGCTCGGGCCGGGTCGTCGGGCCGGGCTGCCCATGCCCGGGTTTAGTTCCAACATAGAAGACTCATTGCGCTAGCGCGACCCCCCTGGGAGGCCCGCCAGACGCGCATCTATGTTTTTGGTGGTCACCGTGTTCTTTCCCGTGGGCTTCTCGCTGGTCGTTACGCTCAACTTGTTCCTCTTGGGCTCCTGTTTTGCAGAAGGACTCGCTGGAACCTCGGGAGCGGGCAGCAACATGAGCTTGTTGGTGTCAGATGGATTTGACTTTGAGGGCACCGAGGCCATTGGGACGCCTACCATGGCCGCCCTCTTTCTATTGTTCTCAGCTTCATGCATGGCAACGTCATGATCAATATTCTCAAGTTCTTCACCACGATCCTCAAGAGCAGTCTGCGGTATTCCACGACCGCGGCCTCTGCCCGATCGGCCTCTGCCTCGCCCCCCCCTCATTGCAGGGCCATCCCCCGTGCCTCTTACTTCTCCTGGTCCGTTTCCTGGTCCCTTGAACCAAGTTGCTGTTAGGTCCTTAAAAACTAGAGATTCTGGGGGTGAACTCCATCGCCGCACTCTTTGAAGAGATGCCCAATATATCCACAAACTGCACACCAATCTGGGAGACGCTCATATTTCACCCTAAAGATCACCCTCTGCAAGTTTTCCTTCTTCTTGATAACCAGGGAAACGACGTTCTTGAGGGGTTTTGTCACATCAAGCCTCAGCCGAACTCGTGCAAAGTTTCCCTCAAAATCTTGTGATTTTGGCTCCTCGTAGATGAACTCCCCTACTGTAGCAGAGAGAGCCTTAATCTTTGAGAAAAAACCATCTGGCAAGTCATGGATCTGCATCCATATGTCAATCTTGTTCATCTCAATAGTCGAAGGTTTGGTGAAGCCATCATAATGTGACAGAATCACAACTTTCCCTTTGAAAGTCCATGGACCCTCCTCCATCACACGTTCCCAGTCGCCAAGACAGCCGAACTGCATCATGTATAGATTGTCCTCTAGTGGCCTTATCTTCACCTCCTTTGCCAGATCCCATGCAATTCTCATATTCCTAAAGAACCAATACTGCCTGTAGGGTTTCTCCGTGTGTACCCTAGCGATTGCCATCCAGCGGGTAGCCTCAGCTGTTAATGAAGGAAATATGCCCTAGAGGCAATAATAAAGTTATTATTTATTTCCTTATATATCATGATAAAAGTTTATTATTCATGCTAGAATTGTATTAACCAGAAACATAATACATGTGTGAATACATAGACAAACAGAGTGTCACTAGTATGCCTCTACTAGACTAGCTTGTTAATCAAAGATGGTTATGTTTCCTAACCATGGACAAAGAGTTGTCATTTGATTAACAGGATCACATCATTAGATGAATGATCTGATTGACATGACCCATTCCATTAGCTTAGCACCCGATCGTTTAGTATGTTGCTATTGCTTTCTTCATGACTTATACATGTTCCTATGACTATGAGATTATGCAACTCCCGTTTGCCGGAGGAACACTTTGTGTGCTACCAAACGTCACAACGTAACTGGGTGATTATAAAGGAGCTCTACAGGTGTCTCCAAAGGTACATGTTGGGTTGGCGTATTTCAAGATTAGGATTTGTCACTCCGATTATCGGAGAGGTATCTCTGGGCCCTCTCGGTAATGCACATCACATAAGCCTTGCAAGCATTGCGACTAATGAGTTAGTTGCGGGATGATGGATTATGGAACGAGTAAAGAGACTTGCCGGTAACGAGATTGAACTAGGTATTGGATACCGACGATCGAATCTCGGGCAAGTAACATACCGATGACAAAGGGAACAACGTATGTTGTTATGCGGTCTGACCGATAAAAGATCTTCGTAGAATATGTAGGAGCCAATATGAGCATCCAGGTTCCGCTATTGGTTATTGACCGGAGACGTGTCTCGGTCATGTCTACATTGTTCTCGAACCCGTAGGGTCCGCACGCTTAAGGTTACGATGACAGTTATATTATGAGTTTATGCATTTTGATGTACCGAAGGTTGTTCGGAGTCCCGGATGTGATCACGGACATGACGAGGAGTCTCGAAATGGTCGAGACATAAAGATTGATATATTGGAAGCCTATGTTTGGATATCGGAAGTGTTCCGGGTGAAATGGGGATTTTACCGGAGTACCGGGAGGTTACCGGAACCCCCCGGGAAGTATATGGGCCTTAGTGGAAGAGAGGAGAGGTGGCCAGAGATGGGCCGCGCGCCCCTCCCCCCCCCTTGGTCCGAATAGGACAAGGAGAGGGGGACGGCCCCCCTTCCTCCTCTCTCTCCTCTTTTCCCCCCTCCGCGAATCCTATTCCAACTAGGAAAGGGGGGGAGTCCTACTCCCGGAAGGAGTAGGACTCCTCCTGGCGCGCCACCTCTTGGCCGGCCAGCCCCCCCCTTTGAGCCTTTATATACGGAGGCACGGGGCATCCCTAGAGACACAAGTTGATCCACGTGATCATATTCTTAGCCGTGTGCGGTGCCCCCTACCACCATAGTCCTTGATAATATTGTAGCGGTGCTTAGGCAAGACCCTGCGATGGTAGTACATCAAGATCGTCACCACGCCGTCGTGCTGACGAAACTCTTCCCCGACACTTTGCTGGATCGGAGTCCGGGGATCGTCATCGAGCTGAACGTGTGCTAGAACTCGGAGGTGCCGTAGTTTCGGTGCTTGATCGGTCGGGCCGTGAAGACGTACGACTACATCAACCAATTTAACGCTTCCATTGTCGATCTACAAGAGTACGTAGATCATACTCTCCCCTCTCGTTGCTATGCATCACCATGATCTTGCGTGTGCGTAGTAATTTTTTTGAAATTACTACGTTCCCCAACAGTGGTATCAGAGCCTAGGTTTTATATGTTGATGTTATATGCACGAATAGAACACAAGTGAGTTGTGGGCGATATAAGTCATACTGCTTACCAGCATGTCATACTTTGGTTCGGCGGTATTGTTGGACGAAGCGGCCCGGATCGACATTACACGTACGCTTACGCGAGACTGGTTCTCCCGACGTGCTTTGGTGGCTTGCGGGTGACAGTTTCTCCAACTTTAGTTGAACCGAGTGTGGCTACGCCCGGTCCTTGCGAAGGTTAAAACAGCACCAACTTGACAAACTATCGTTGTGGTTTTGATGCGTAGGTAAGATTGGTTCTTGCTTAAGCCCGTAGTAGCCACGTAAAACTTGCAACAACAAACTAGAGGACGTCTAACTTGTTTTTGCAGGGCATGTTGTGATGTGATATGGTCAAGACATGATGCTAAATTTTATTGTATGAGATGATCATGTTTTGTAACCGAGTTATCGGCAACTGGCAGGAGCCATATGGTTGTCGCTTTATTGTATGCAATGCAATCGCCCTGTAATGCTTTACTTTATCACTAAGCGGTAGCGATAGTCGTAGAAGCATAAGATTGGCGAGACGACAATGATGCTACGATGGAGATCAAGGTGTCGTGCCGGTGACGATGGTGATCACGACGGTGCTTCAAGGATGGAGATCACAAGCACAAGATGATGATGGTCATATCATATCACTTATATTGATTGCATGTGATGTTTATCTTTTATGCATCTTATCTTGCTTTGATTGACGGTAGCATTATAAGATGATCTCTCACTAAATTTCAAGATAAAAGTGTTCTCCCTGAGTATGCACCGTTGCCAAAGTTCGTCGTGCCCAGACACCACGTGATGATCGGGTGTGATAAGCTCTACGTCCATCTACAACGGGTGCAAGCCAGTTTTGCACACGCAGAATACTCAGGTTAAACTTGACGAGCCTAGCATATGCAGATATGGCCTCGGAACACTGAGATCGAAAGATCGAGCATGAATCATATAGTAGATATGATCAATATAGCGATGTTCACCGTTGAAAACTACTTCATTTCACGTGATGATCGGTTATGGTTTAGTTGATTTGGATCACGTGATCACTTAGATGATTAGAGGGATGTCTATCTAAGTGGGAGTTCTTGAGTAATATGATTAATTGAACTTAAATTTATCATGAACTTAGTCCCTGATAGTATCTTGCTTGTTTATGTTAACTGTAGATAAATGGCCCATGCTATTGTTCCGTTAAATTTTAATGCGTTCCTTGAGAAAGCAAAGTTGAAAGATGATGGTAGCAATTACACGGACTGGGTCCGTAACTTGAGGATTATCCTCATTGCTGCACAGAAGAATTACGTCCTGGAAGCACCGCTGGGTGCCAGGCCTGCTGCTGGAGCAACACCAGATGTTATGAACATCTGGCAGAGCAAAGCTGATGACTACTCGATAGTTCAGTGTGCCATGCTTTACGGCTTAGAATCGGGACTTCAACGACGTTTTGAACGTCATGGAGCATATGAGATGTTCCAGGAATTGAAGTTAATATTTCAAGCAAATGCCCGGATTGAGAGATATGAAGTCTCCAATAAGTTCTATAGCTGCAAGATGGAGGAGAACAGTTCTGTCAGTGAGCATATACTCAAAATGTCTGGGTATAATAATCACTTGATTCAGATGGGAGTTAATCTTCCAGATGATTGCGTCATTGACAGAATTCTCCAGTCACTGCCACCAAGCTACAAGAGCTTTGTGATGAACTATTATATGCAAGGGATGAATAAGACTATTCCCGAGCTCTTCGCAATGCTGAAAGCTGCGGAGGTAGAAATCAAGAAGGAGCATCAAGTGTTGATGGTCAACAAGACCACTAGTTTCAAGATAAAGGGCAAAGGGAAGAAGGGGAACTTCAAGAAGAAAAGCAAGCAAGTTGCTGATCAGGAGAAGAAACCCAAGTTGGACCTAAGCCTGAAACTGAGTGCTTCTACTACAAGCAGACTGGTCACTGGAAGCGGAACTGCCCCAAGTATTTGGCAGATAAGAAGGATGGCAAGGTGAACAAAGGTATATGTGATATACATGTTATTGATGTGTACCTTACTAGAGCTCGCAGTAGCACCTGGGTATTTGATACTGGTTCTGTTGCTAATATTTGCAACTCGAAACAGGGACTATGGATTAAGCGAACACTGGCAAAGGACGAGGTGACGATGCGCGTGGGAAATGGTTCTAAAGTCGATGTGATCGCAGTCGGCACGCTACCTCTACATCTACCTTCGGGATTAGTATTAGACCTAAATAATCGTTATTTGGTGCCAGCGTTGAGCATGAACATTATATCTGGATCTTGTTTAATGCGAGACGGTTATTCATTTAAATCAGAGAATAATGGTTGTTCTATTTATATGAGTAATATATTTTATGGTCATGCACCTTTGAAGAGTGGTCTATTTTTGATGAATCTTGATAGTAGTAACACACATATTCATAATGTTGAAGCCAAAAGATGCAGAGTTGATAATGATAGTGCAACTTATTTGTGGCACTGCCGTTTCGGTCATATCGGTGTAAAGTGCATGAAGAAACTCCATACCGATGGACTTTTGGAACCTCCTGATTATGAATCACTTGGTACTTGCGAACCGTGCCTTATGGACAAGATGACTAAAACACCGTTCTCCGGTACAATGGAGAGAGCAACAGATTTGTTGGAAATCATACATACAGATGTATGTGGTCCGATGAATGTTGAGGCTCGTGGCGGATATCGTTATTTTCTCACCTTCACAGATGATTTAAGCAGATATGGGTATATCTACTTAATGAAGCATAAGTCTGAAACATTTGAAAAGTTCAAAGAATTTGAGAGTGAAGTTGAAAATCATCGTAACAAGAAAATAAAGTTTCTGCGATCTGATCGTGGAGGAGAATATTTGAGTTACGAGTTTGGTCTACATCTGAAACAATGCAGAATAGTTTCACAACTCACGCCACCCGGAACACCTCAGTAATGGTGTGTCCGAACGTCGTAATCGTACTTTACTTGATATGGTGCGATCTATGATGTCTCTTACAAATTTACTGTTGTCATTTTGGGGTTATGCTTTAGAGACGGCCGCATTCACGTTAAATAGGGCACCATCAAAATCCGTTGAGACGACACCTTATGAACTATGGTTTGGCAAGAAACCAAAGTTGTCGTTTCTTAAAGTTTGGGGCTGCGATGCTTATGTGAAAAAGCTTCAACCTGATAAGCTTGAACCCAAATCGGAGAAATGTGTCTTCATAGGATACCCAAAGGAGACTGTTGGGTACACCTTCTATCACAGATCCGAAGGCAAGACATTCGTTGCTAAGAATGGATCCTTTCTAGAGAAGGATTTCTCTTGAAAGAAGTGAGTGGGAGGAAAGTAGAACTTAACGAGGTAACTGTACCTGCTCCCTTATTGGAAAGTAGTACATCACAGAAACCTGTTTCTGCGACACCTACACCAATTAGTGAGGAAGCTAATGATAATGATCATGAAACTTCAGAACAAGATACTACTGAACCTCGTAGATCAACCAAAGTGAGATCCGTGCCAGGGTGGTACGGTAATCCTGTTCTGGAAGTCATGCTACTAGATCATGATGAACCTACGAACTATGAAGAAGCGATGGTGAGCCCAGATTCCGCAAAATGGCTTGAAGCCATGAAATCTGAGATGGGATCCATGTATGAGAACAAAGTATGGACTTTGGTTGACTTGCCCAATGATCGGCAAGCAATTGAGAATAAATGGATCTTCAAGAAGAAGACGGACGCTGACGGTAATATTACTGTCTACAAAGCTCGACTTGTCGCAAAAGGTTTTCGGCAAGTTCAAGGGATTGACTACGATGAGACCTTCTCACCCGTATCGATGCTTAAGTCTGTCTGAATCATGTTAGCAATTGCCGCATTTTATGATTATGAAATTTGGCAGATGGATGTCAAAACTGCATTCCTGAATGGATTTCTGGAAGAAGAGTTGTATATGATGCAACCGGAAGGTTTTGTCGATCCAAAGGGAGCTAACAAAGTGTGCAAGCTCTAGCGATCCATTTATGGACTGGTGCAAATCTCTCAGAGTTGGAATAAATGCTTTGATAGTGTGATCAAAGCATTTGGTTTTATACAGACCTTTGGAGAAGCCTGTATTTACAAGAAAGTGAGTGGGAGCTCTGTAGCATTTCTGATATTATATGTGGATGACATATTACTGATTGGAAATGATATAGAATTTCTGGATGGCATAAAAGGATACTTGAATAAGAGTTTTTCAATGAAAGACCTCAGTGAAGCTGCTTACATATTAGGCATAAAGATCTATAGAGATAGATCAAGACGCTTAATTGGACTTTCACAAAGCACATACCTTGACAAGATTTTGAAGAAGTTCAAAATGGATCAAGCAAAGAAAGGGTTCTTGCCTGTGTTACAAGGTGTGAAGTTGAATCAGACTCAATGCCCAACCACTGCAGAAGATAGAGAGAAAATGAAAGATGTTCCCTATGCGTCAGCCATAGGCTCTATCATGTATGCAATGCTGTGTACCAGACCTGATGTGTGCCTTGCTATAAGTCTAGCAGGGAGGTACCGAAGTAATCCAGGAGTGGATCACTGGACATCGGTCAAGAACATCCTGAAGTACCTGAAAAGGACTAAGGATATGTTTCTCGTATATGGAGGTGACAAAGAGCTCATCGTAAACGGTTACGTTGATGCAAGCTTTGACACTGATCCGGACGATTTTAAATCGCAAACCGGATACGTGTTTACATTAAACGGTGGAGCTGACAGTTGGTGCAGTTCTAAACAGAGCGTCGTGGCGGGATCTACGTGTGAAGCGGAATACATAGCTGCTTCGGAAGCAGCGAATGAAGGAGTCTGGATGAAGGAGTTCATATCCGATCTAGGTGTCATACCTAGTGCATCGGGTCCAATAAAAATCTTTTGTGACAATACTGGTGCAATTGCCCTGGCAAAGGAATCCAGATTTCACAAGAGAACCAAGCACATCAAGAGACGCTTCAATTCCATCCGGGATCTAGTCTAGGTGGGAGACATAGAGATTTGCAAGATACATACGAATCTGAATGTAGCAGACCCGTTGACTAAGCCTCTTCCACGAGCAAAACATGATCAACACCAAGGCTCCATGGGTGTTAGAATCATTACTGTGTAATCTAGAATATTGACTCTAGTGCAAGTGGGAGACTGAAGGAAATATGCCCTAGAGACAATAATAAAGTTATTATTTATTTCCTTATATATCATGATAAAAGTTTATTATTCATGCTAGAATTGTATTAACCAGAAACATAATACATGTGTGAATACATAGACAAACAGAGTGTCACTAGTATGCCTCTACTAGACTAGCTTGTTAATCAAAGATGGTTATGTTTCCTAACCATGGACAAAGAGTTGTCATTTTATTAACAGGATCACATCATTAGATGAATGATCTGATTGACATGACCCATTCCATTAGCTTAGCACCCAATCGTTTAGTATGTTGCTATTGCTTTCTTCATGACTTATACATGTTCCTATGACTATGAGATTACTTTGTGTGCTACCAAACTTCACAACGTAACTGGGTGATTATAAAGGAGCTCTACAGGTGTCTCCAAAGGTACATGTTGGGTTGGCATATTTCGAGATTAGGATTTGTCACTCCGATTGTCGAAGAGGCATCTCTGGGCCCTCTCGGTAATGCACATCACATAAGCCTTGCAAGCATTGCGACTAATGAGTTAGTTGCGGGATGATGGATTAAGGAACGAGTAAAGAGACTTGCCGGTAACGAGATTGAACTAGGTATTGGATACCGACGATCGAATCTCGGGCAAGTAACATACCGATGACAAAGGGAACAACGTATGTTGTTATGCGGTCTGACCGATAAAAGATCTTCGTAGAATATGTAGGAGCCAATATGAGCATCCAGGTTCCGCTATTGGTTATTGACCGGAGACGTGTCTCGGTCATGTCTACATTGTTCTCGAACCCGTAGGGTCCGCACGCTTAAGGTTACGATGACAGTTATATTATGAGTTTATGCATTTTGATGTACCGAAGGTTGTTCGGAGTCCTGGATGTGATCACGGACATGACGAGGAGTCTCGAAATGGTCGAGACATAAAGATTGATATATTGGAAGACTATGTTTGTGTTGGAAATATGCCCTAGAGGCAATAATAAAAGTATTATTATTATATTTCCTTGTTCATGATAATTGTCTTTTATTCATGCTATAACTGTATTATCCGGAAATTGTAATACACGTGTGAATACATAGACCACAATATGTCCCTAGTGAGCCTCTAGTTGACTAGCTCGTTGTGATCAACAGATAGTCATGGTTTCCTGGCTATGGACATTGGATGTCGTTGATAACGGGATCACATCATTAGGAGAATGATGTGATGGACAAGACCCAATCCTAAGACTAGCACAAAAGATCGTGTAGTTCATTTGCTAGAGCTTTGCCAATGCCAAGTATCTCTTCCTTCGACCATGAGAGCGTGTAACTCCTGGATACCGTAGGAGTGCTTTGGGTGTATCAAACGTCACAACGTAACTGGGTGACTATAAAGGTGCACTACAGGTATCTCCGAAAGTATCTATTGTTTTATGCGGATCGAGACTGGGATTTGTCACTCCGTGTAAACGGAGAGGTATCTCTGGGCCCACTCGGTAGGACATCATCATATGCGCAATGTGACCAAGGAGTTGATCACGGGATGATGTGTTACGGAACGAGTAAAGTGACTTGCCGGTAACGAGATTGAACAAGGTATTGGATACCGACGATCGAATCTCGGGCAAGTAACATACCGATAGACAAAGGGAATTGAATACGGGATTGATTAAGTCCTTGACATCGTGGTTCATCCGATGAGATCATCGTGGAACATGTGGGAGCCATCATGGGTATCCAGATCCCGCTGTTGGTTATTGACCGGAGAACGTCTCGGTCATGTCTACATGTCTCCCGAACCCGTAGGGTCTACACACTTAAGGTTCGATGACGCTAGGGTTATAAAGGAAGTTTGTATGTGGTTACCGAATGTTGTTCGGAGTCCCGGATGAGATCCCGGACGTCACGAGGAGTTCCGGAATGGTCCGGAGGTAAAGATTTATATATGGGAAGTCCTATTTTGGCCACCGGAAAATGTTCGGGATTTTTCGGTATTGTACCGGGAAGGTTCTAGAAGGTTCCGGAGTGGGGCCCACCTGCATGGGGGGACCCACATGGACGTGGGTAGTGGGGGCAAGGCCCCACACCCCTGGTCAAGGCGCACCAAGATCCCCCCTTAGAAGGAATAAGATCATATCCCGAAGGGATAAGATCAAGATCCCTAAAAAGGGGGGATAACAATCGGTGGGGAAGGAAATAATGAGATTTCTTTCCTCCCACCTTGGCCAACGCCCCAATGGACTTGGAGGGCAAGAAACCAGCCCCTCCACCCCTATATATAGTGGGGAGGCGCATGGGAGCTATACACGAAGTTCTGGCACAGCCCTACCTCTCTTCCTACTCCTCCTCTCCCATGGTGCTTGGCGAAGCCCTGCTGGATTGCCACGCTCCTCCACCACCACCACGCCGTTGTGCTGCTGTTGGATGGAGTCTTCCTCAACCTCTCCCTCTCTCCTTGCTGGATCAAGGCGTGGGAGACGTCACCGGGCTGTACGTGTGTTGAACGCGGAGGTGCCGTCCGTTCGGCACTAGGATCATCGGTGATTTGAATCACGACGAGTACGACTCCATCAACCCCGTTCACTTGAACGCTTCCGCTTAGCGATCTACAAGGGTATGTAGATGCACTCTCTTTCTACTCGTTGCTGGTCTCTCCATAGATAGATCTTGGTGACACGTAGGAAAATTTTGAATTTCTGCTACGTTCCCCAACAGTGGCATCATGAGCTAGGTCTATTGCGTAGATTCTTTGCACGAGTAGAACACAAAGTAGTTGTGGGCGTTGATGTTGTTCAATATGCTTACCGTTACTAGTCCAATCTTGTTTCGACGGTATTGTGGGATGAAGCGGCCCGGACCGACCTTACACGTACTCTTACGTGAGACAGGTTCCACCGATTGACATGCACTTGGTGCATAAGGTGGCTAGCGGGTGCCAGTCTCTCCCACTTTAGTCGGAACGGATTCGATGAAAAGGGTCCTTATGAAGGGTAAATAGCAATTGGCATATCACGTTGTGGTCTTGCGTAGGTAAGAAACGTTCTTGCTAGAAACCCATAGCAGCCACGTAAAACATGCAACAACAATTAGAGGACGTCTAACTTGTTTTTGCAGGGTATGCTATGTGATGTGATATGGCCAAGAAGAATGTGATGAATGATATGTGATGTATGAGATTGATCATGTTCTTGTAATAGGATTCACGACTTGCATGTCGATGAGTATGACAACCGGCAGGAGCCATAGGAGTTGTCTTTATTTATTGTATGACCTGCGTGTCATTGAAGAACGCCATGTAAACTACTTTACTTTATTGCTAAACGCGTTAGTCATAGAAGTAGAAGTAGTCGTTGGCGTGACAACTTCATGAAGACACGATGATGGAGATCATGATGATGGAGATCATGGTGTCGTGCCGGTGACGATGATGATCATGGAGCCCCGAAGATGAAGATCAAAAGGAGCAAAATGATATTGGCCATATCATGTCACTATTTGATTGCATGTGATGTTTATCATGTTTATGCATCTTGTTTGCTTAGGACGACGGTAGTAAATAAGATGATCCCTTACAAAATTTCAAGAAGTGTTCTCCCCTAACTGTGCACCGTTGCTACAGTTCGTCGCTTCTAAGCACCACGTGATGATCGGGTGTGATGGATTCTTACGTTCACATACAACGGGTGTAAGACAGTTTTACACAGCGAAAACACTTAGGGTTAACTTGACGAGCCTAGCATGTGCAGACATGGCCTCGGAACACGGAGACCGAAAGGTCGAGCATGAGTCGTATGGTAGATACGATCAACATGAAGATGTTCACCGATGATGACTAGTCCGTCTCACGTGATGATCGGACACGGCCTAGTTGACTCGGATCATGTGATCACTTAGATGACCAGAGGGATGTCTATCTAAGTGGGAGTTCATAAGATGAACTTAATTATCCTGAACATAGTCAAAAGACCTTTTGCAAATTATGTCGTAAGCTCGCGCTTTAGTTCCACTGTTTAGATATGTTCCTAGAGAAAATATAGTTGAAAGTTGATAGTAGCGATTATGCGATCAGTAGAAAGCTTATGTCCTTAATGCACCGCTCAGTGTGCTGAACCCCAACGTCGTTTGTCGATGTTGCGAACATCGGACATACACGTTTTGATAACTACGTGATAGTTCAATTAAATGGTTTAAGTAGAGGCACCAAAGACGTTTTCGAAACGTCGCGGAACATATGAGATGTTTCGAGGGCTGAAATTGGGATTTCAGGCTCGTGCCCACGTCAAGAGGTATAAGACCTCCGACGATTTTCTTAGCCTGCAAACTAAGGGAGAAAAGCTCAATCGTTGAGCTTGTGCTCAGATTGTCTGAGCACAACAATCACTTGAATCGAGTGGGAGTTGATCCTCCAGATGAGATAGTGATGTTTCCCCAAAGTCATTGCCACCAAGCTGCTAGAGCTTCGTGATTAACTATAACATATCAGGGATAGATATGATGATCCTTGAAATATTCATGATGTTTGACACCGCGAAAGTAGAAATCAAGAAGGAGCATCAATTGTTGATGGTTGGTGAAACCACTAGTTTCAAGAAGGGCAAGGGAACAAAGGGATACTTCATGAAACGGCAATTCAGCTGCTGCTCTAGTGAAGAAACCCAAGGTTGAACCCAAACCCGAGACTAAGTGCTTCTGTAATAAGGGGAACAACCACTGGAGCAGCATTACCCTAGATACTTGGTAGATGAGAAGGCTGGCAAGGTCGATAGAAGTATATTGGATATACATTATGTTAATGTGTACTTTACTAGTACTCCTAGTAGCACCAGGGTATTGGATACCGGTTCGGTTGCTAAGTGTTAGTAACTCGAAATAAAAGCTACGGAATAAACGGAGACTAGCTAAAGGTGAGCTGACGATATATGTTGGAAGTGTTTCCAAGGTTGATATGATCAAGCATCGCACGCTCCCTCTACCACCGAGATTGGTGTTTGCGTTGAGCATAGACATGATTGGATTATGTCTATCGCAATACGGTTATTCATTTAAGGAGAATAATGGTTACTCTATTTTTGAATAATACCTTCAATGGTCTTGCACCTAAAGGAATGGTTTATTGAATCTCGGTCGTAGTGATACACATTTTCATGCCAAAAGATATAAGATAGTAATGATAGTACCACTTACTTGTGGCACTGCCATGTAAGTCATAATGGTATAAAACGCATGAAGAAGCTCCATGTTGATGGATCTTTGGACTCACTCGTTTTTGAAAAGTTTGAGACATGCGAACCATGTCTATTGGTGTATATGCATGAAGAAACTCCATGCAAATGGATCGTTCGGACTCACTTGATTTTGAATCACTTGAGATATGCAAATCATACCACATGGGCAAGATGACTGAAAAGCCTCATTTTCAGTAAGATGGAACAAGATAGCAACTTGTTGGAAGTAACACATTTTGATGTGTGCAGTCGAATGAGTGCTGAGGCATGCAGTGAATATCATTATGTTCTTACTTCACAGATGATTCGAGTAAATGTTGAGTATATTTACTTGATGAAACACAAGTCTGAATTATTGAATGGTTCAAGTAATTTCAGAGTGAAGTAGCAGATCATTGTGACAAGAGGATAAAATGTCTATGATATGATCATAGAGATGAATATCTGAGTTACGAGTTTTGGCACACAATTAAGACATTGTGGAAATTGTTTCGCAATTAATACCGCCTGGAACACCATAATGTGATGGTGTGTCCGAACATCATAGTTGCACCCTATTGGATATGGTGCGTACCATGATGTCTCTTATCGAATTACCACTATCGTTCATGGGTTAGGCATTAGAGACAACCACATTCACTTTAAATAGGGCACCACGTAATTCCGATGAGATGACACCGTATGAATTATGGTTTAGAGAAACCTAAGTTGTCGTTTCTTAAAAGTTTGGGGCTGCGACGCTTATATGAAAAAGTTTCAGGTTGATAAGCTCGAACCCAAAGCGGATAAAATGCATCTTCATAGGAAACCCAAAACAGTTGGGTATACCTCCTAATTCAGATCCGAAAGCAATATGGATTGTTTCTAGAATCGGGTCCTTTCTCGAGGAAAAGTTTCTCTCGAAAGAATTGAGTGGGAGGATGGTGGAGACTTGATGAGGTTATTGAACCGTCTCTTCAACTAGTGTGTGACAGGGCACAGGGAGTTGTTCCTGTGGCACCTACACCAATTGAAGTGGAAGCTTATGATATTGATCATGAAACTTCGGATCAAGTCACTCCCAAACCTCGTAGGATGACAAGGATGCGTACTACTTCAGAGTGGTACGTAATCCTGTCTTGAAGGTCATGTTGCTAGACAACAATGAACCTACGAGCTATGGAGAAGCGATGGTGGGCCCGGATTCCGATAAATGGCTTGAGGCCATAAAATCCGAGAGAGGATCCATGTATGAAAACAAAGTGTAGACTTTGGCAGAACGGCTCGATGGTCGTAAGGCTAATGAGTACAGATGGATTTCAAAAGGAAGACGGACAATGATGGTAAATGTCACCATTAAGAAAGCTCGACTTGTCGTTAAGATGTTTTCCGACAAGTTCAAGGAGTTGACTACGATGAGATTTTCTCACTCGTAGCGATGCTAAGAGTCTGTTGGAATTATATTAGCGATTACTGCATTATTTATGAAATCTTGCAGATAGGATGTCAAAACATTGTTTCCTCGACGATTTTAATGAGGAAAGGTTGTATGTGATACAACCGGAAGGTTTTGTCAATCCCGAAAGATGCTAATAAGTATGCAAAGCTCCAGCAATCCTTCTAAGGACTGGAGTGAGCATCTCGGAGTTGGAATGTATGCTTTGATGATGATAAAAATTTTGGGTTTGTACAAAGTTTATGAGAAACTTGTATTTCCAAAGAAGTGAGTGGGAGCACTATAGAATTTCTGATGAGTATATGTTGTTGACATATTGTTGATCAGAAATGACGTAGAATTTCTGGAAAGCATATAGGGTTATTTTGAAAGTGTTTTTCAATGGAAAGCCTGGATTAAGCTACTTGAACATTGAGCATCAAGATCTATAAGGATAGATCAAAATGCTTAATAATACTTTCAAATGAGCACATACCTTGACATGATCTTGAAGGTGTTCAAGATGGACCAGTCAAAGAAGGAGTTCTTGCCTGAGTTGTAAGGTACGAAGTTAAGACTTAAAGCTCGACCACGGCAGAATAGAGAGAAAGGACGAAGGTCGTCCCCTATGCTTAAGACGTAGGCTCTTCAGTATGCTATGCTGTGTACCGCACCTGAAGTGTGCCTTGCCATGAGTCAGTCAAGGGGTACAAGAGTGATCCAAGAATGGCTCACAGGACAGCGGTCAAAGTTATCCTTAGTAACTAGTGGACTAAGGAATTTTCTCGATTATGGAGGTGGTAAAAGAGTTCGTCGTAAAGGTTACGACGATGCAAGCTTGACACCTATCCGGATAGCTCTGAGTAGAGAGACCGGATACATATAATGGAGCAATAATTTAGAATAGCTCCAAGTAGAACAGTTGTTTGGAATAGCTCCAAATAGAGCGTGGTAGCTGCATCTAGGAGATGACATAGAGATTTGTAAAGCACACACGGATCTGAAAGGTTCAGACCCGTTGACTAAAACCTCTCTCACAAGCAACATGATCAAACATAAAACTCATTGAGTGTTAATCACATAGTGATGTGAACTAGACTACTGACTCTAGTAAACTCTTGGGTATTAGTCACATGGCGATGTGACCTGTGAGTGTTAATCACATGGCGATGTGAACTAGATTATTGACTCTAGTGCAAGTGGGAGACTGTTGGAAATATGCCCTAGAGGCAATAATAAAAGTATTATTATTATATTTCCTTGTTCATGATAATTGTCTTTTATTCATGCTATAACTGTATTATCCGGAAATCGTAATACACGTGTGAATACATAGACCACAATATGTCCCTAGTGAGCCTCTAGTTGACTAGCTCGTTGTGATCAACAGATAGTCATGGTTTCCTGGCTATGGACATTGGATGTCGTTGATAACGGGATCACATCATTAGGAGAATGATGTGATGGACAAGACCCAATCCTAAGACTAGCACAAAAGATCGTGTAGTTCATTTGCTAGAGCTTTGCCAATGTCAAGTATCTCTTCCTTCGACCATGAGAGCGTGTAACTCCTGGATACCGTAGGAGTGCTTTGGGTGTATCAAACGTCACAACGTAACTGGGTGACTATAAAGGTGCACTACAGGTATCTCCGAAAGTATCTATTGTTTTATGCGGATCGAGACTGGGATTTGTCACTCCGTGTAAACGGAGAGGTATCTCTGGGCCCACTCGGTAGGACATCATCATATGCGCAATGTGACCAAGGAGTTGATCACGGGATGATGTGTTACGGAACGAGTAAAGTGACTTGCCGGTAACGAGATTGAACAAGGTATTGGATACCGACGATCGAATCTCGGGCAAGTAACATACCGATAGACAAAGGGAATTGAATACGGGATTGATTAAGTCCTTGACATCGTGGTTCATCCGATGAGATCATCGTGGAACATGTGGGAGCCATCATGGGTATCCAGATCCCGCTGTTGGTTATTGACCGGAGAACGTCTCGGTCATGTCTACATGTCTCCCGAACCCGTAGGGTCTACACACTTAAGGTTCGATGACGCTAGGGTTATAAAGGAAGTTTGTATGTGGTTACCGAATGTTGTTCGGAGTCCCGGATGAGATCCCGGACGTCACGAGGAGTTCCGGAATGGTCCGGAGGTAAAGATTTATATATGGGAAGTCCTATTTTGGCCACCGGAAAATGTTCGGGATTTTTCGGTATTGTACCGGGAAGGTTCTAGAAGGTTCCGGAGTGGGGCCCACCTGCATGGGGGACCCACATGGACGTGGGTAGTGGGGGCAAGGCCCCACACCCCTGGTCAAGGCGCACCAAGATCCCCCCTTAGAAGGAATAAGATCATATCCCGAAGGGATAAGATCAAGATCCCTAAAAAGGGGGGATAACAATCGGTGGGGAAGGAAATAATGAGATTTCTTTCCTCCCACCTTGGCCAACGCCCCAATGGACTTGGAGGGCAAGAAACCAGCCCCTCCACCCCTATATATAGTGGGGAGGCGCATGGGAGCTATACACGAAGTTCTGGCACAGCCCTACCTCTCTTCCTACTCCTCCTCTCCCATGGTGCTTGGCGAAGCCCTGCTGGATTGCCACGCTCCTCCACCACCACCACGCCGTTGTGCTGCTGTTGGATGGAGTCTTCCTCAACCTCTCCCTCTCTCCTTGCTGGATCAAGGCGTGGGAGACGTCACCGGGCTGTACGTGTGTTGAACGCGGAGGTGCCGTCCGTTCGGCACTAGGATCATCGGTGATTTGAATCACGACGAGTACGACTCCATCAACCCCGTTCACTTGAACGCTTCCGCTTAGCGATCTACAAGGGTATGTAGATGCACTCTCTTTCTACTCGTTGCTGGTCTCTCCATAGATAGATCTTGGTGACACGTAGGAAAATTTTGAATTTCTGCTACGTTCCCCAACAGTGGCATCATGAGCTAGGTCTATTGCGTAGATTCTTTGCACGAGTAGAACACAAAGTAGTTGTGGGCGTTGATGTTGTTCAATATGCTTACCGTTACTAGTCCAATCTTGTTTCGACGGTATTGTGGGATGAAGCGGCCCGGACCGACCTTACACGTACTCTTACGTGAGACAGGTTCCACCGATTGACATGCACTTGGTGCATAAGGTGGCTAGCGGGTGCCAGTCTCTCCCACTTTAGTCGGAACGGATTCGATGAAAAGGGTCCTTATGAAGGTAAATAGCAATTGGCATATCACGTTGTGGTCTTGCGTAGGTAAGAAACGTTCTTGCTAGAAACCCATAGCAGCCACGTAAAACATGCAACAACAATTAGAGGACGTCTAACTTGTTTTTGCAGGGTATGCTATGTGATGTGATATGGCCAAGAAGAATGTGATGAATGATATGTGATGTATGAGATTGATCATGTTCTTGTAATAGGATTCACGACTTGCATGTCGATGAGTATGACAACCGGCAGGAGCCATAGGAGTTGTCTTTATTTATTGTATGACCTGCGTGTCATTGAAGAACGCCATGTAAACTACTTTACTTTATTGCTAAACGCGTTAGTCATAGAAGTAGAAGTAGTCGTTGGCGTGACAACTTCATGAAGACACGATGATGGAGATCATGATGATGGAGATCATGGTGTCGTGCCGGTGACGATGATGATCATGGAGCCCCGAAGATGAAGATCAAAAGGAGCAAAATGATATTGGCCATATCATGTCACTATTTGATTGCATGTGATGTTTATCAGGTTTATGCATCTTGTTTGCTTAGGACGACGGTCGTAAATAAGATGATCCCTTACAAAATTTCAAGAAGTGTTCTCCCCTAACTGTGCACCGTTGCTACAGTTCGTCGTTTCTAAGCACCACGTGATGATCGGGTGTGATGGATTCTTACGTTCACATACAACGGGTGTAAGATAGTTTTACACAGCGAAAACACTTAGGGTTAACTTGACGAGCCTAGCATGTGCAGACATGGCCTCGGAACACGGAGACCGAAAGGTCGAGCATGAGTCGTATGGTAGATACGATCAACATGAAGATGTTCACCGATGATGACTAGTCCGTCTCACGTGATGATCGGACACGGCCTAGTTGACTCGGATCATGTGATCACTTAGATGACCAGAGGGATGTCTATCTAAATGGGAGTTCATAAGATGAACTTAATTATCCTGAACATAGTCAAAAGACCTTTTGCAAATTATGTCGTAAGCTCGCGCTTTAGTTCCACTGTTTAGATATGTTCCTAGAGAAAATATAGTTGAAAGTTGATAGTAGCGATTATGCGATCAGTAGAAAGCTTATGTCCTTAATGCACCGCTCAGTGTGCTGAACCCCAACGTCGTTTGTCGATGTTGCGAACATCGGACATACACGTTTTGATAACTACGTGATAGTTCAATTAAATGGTTTAAGTAGAGGCACCAAAGACGTTTTCGAAACGTCGCAGAACATATGAGATGTTTCGAGGGCTGAAATTGGGATTTCAGGCTCGTGCCCACGTCAAGAGGTATAAGACCTCCGACGATTTTCTTAGCCTGCAAACTAAGGGAGAAAAGCTCAATCGTTGAGCTTGTGCTCAGATTGTCTGAGCACAACAATCACTTGAATCGAGTGGGAGTTGATCCTCCAGATGAGATAGTGATGTTTCCCCAAAGTCATTGCCACCAAGCTGCTAGAGCTTCGTGATTAACTATAACATATCAGGGATAGATATGATGATCCTTGAAATATTCATGATGTTTGACACCGCGAAAGTAGAAATCAAGAAGGAGCATCAATTGTTGATGGTTGGTGAAACCACTAGTTTCAAGAAGGGCAAGGGAACAAAGGGATACTTCATGAAACGGCAATTCAGCTGCTGCTCTAGTGAAGAAACCCAAGGTTGAACCCAAACCCGAGACTAAGTGCTTCTGTAATAAGGGGAACAACCACTGGAGCAGCATTACCCTAGATACTTGGTAGATGAGAAGGCTGGCAAGGTCGATAGAAGTATATTGGATATACATTATGTTAATGTGTACTTTACTAGTACTCCTGGTAGCACCAGGGTATTGGATACCGGTTCGGTTGCTAAGTGTTAGTAACTCGAAATAAAAGCTACGGAATAAACGGAGACTAGCTAAAGGTGAGCTGACGATATATGTTGGAAGTGTTTCCAAGGTTGATATGATCAAGCATCGCACGCTCCCTCTACCACCGAGATTGGTGTTTGCGTTGAGCATAGACATGATTGGATTATGTCTATCGCAATACGATTATTCATTTAAGGAGAATAATGGTTACTCTATTTTTGAATAATACCTTCAATGGTCTTGCACCTAAAGGAATGGTTTATTGAATCTCGGTCGTAGTGATACACATTTTCATGCCAAAAGATATAAGATAGTAATGATAGTACCACTTACTTGTGGCACTGCCATGTAAGTCATAATGGTATAAAACGCATGAAGAAGCTCCATGTTGATGGATCTTTGGACTCACTCGTTTTTGAAAAGTTTGAGACATGCGAACCATGTCTATTGGTGTATATGCATGAAGAAACTCCATGCAAATGGATCGTTCGAACTCACTTGATTTTGAATCACTTGAGATATGCAAATCATACCACATGGGCAAGATGACTGAAAAGCCTCATTTTCAGTAAGATGGAACAAGATAGCAACTTGTTGGAAGTAACACATTTTGATGTGTGCAGTCGAATGAGTGCTGAGGCATGCAGTGAATATCATTATGTTCTTACTTCACAGATGATTCGAGTAAATGTTGAGTATATTTACTTGATGAAACACAAGTCTGAATTATTGAATGGTTCAAGTAATTTCAGAGTGAAGTAGCAGATCATTGTGACAAGAGGATAAAATGTCTATGATATGATCATAGAGATGAATATCTGAGTTACGAGTTTTGGCACACAATTAAGACATTGTGGAAATTGTTTCGCAATTAATACCGCCTGGAACACCATAATGTGATGGTGTGTCCGAACATCATAGTTGCACCCTATTGGATATGGTGCGTACCATGATGTCTCTTATCGAATTACCACTATCGTTCATGGGTTAGGCATTAGAGACAACCACATTCACTTTAAATAGGGCACCACGTAATTCCGATGAGATGACACCGTATGAATTATGGTTTAGAGAAACCTAAGTTGTCATTTCTTAAAAGTTTGGGGCTGCGACGCTTATATGAAAAAGTTTCAGGTTGATAAGCTCGAACCCAAAGCGGATAAAATGCATCTTCATAGGAAACCCAAAACAGTTGGGTATACCTCCTAATTCAGATCCGAAAGCAATATGGATTGTTTCTAGAATCGGGTCCTTTCTCGAGGAAAAGTTTCTCTCGAAAGAATTGAGTGGGAGGATGGTGGAGACTTGATGAGGTTATTGAACCGTCTCTTCAACTAGTGTGTGACAGGGCACAGGGAGTTGTTCCTGTGGCACCTACACCAATTGAAGTGGAAGCTTATGATATTGATCATGAAACTTCGGATCAAGTCACTCCCAAACCTCGTAGGATGACAAGGATGCGTACTACTTCAGAGTGGTACGTAATCCTGTCTTGAAGGTCATGTTTCTAGACAACAATGAACCTACGAGCTATGGAGAAGCGATGGTGGGCCCGGATTCCGATAAATGGCTTGAGGCCATAAAATCCGAGAGAGGATCCATGTATGAAAACAAAGTGTAGACTTTGGCAGAACGGCTCGATGGTCGTAAGGCTAATGAGTACAGATGGATTTCAAAAGGAAGACGGACAATGATGGTAAATGTCACCATTAAGAAAGCTCGACTTGTCGTTAAGATGTTTTCCGACAAGTTCAAGGAGTTGACTACGATGAGATTTTCTCACTCGTAGCGATGCTAAGAGTCTGTTGGAATTATATTAGCGATTACTGCATTATTTATGAAATCTTGCAGATAGGATGTCAAAACATTGTTTCCTCGACGATTTTAATGAGGAAAGGTTGTATGTGATACAACCGGAAGGTTTTGTCAATCCCGAAAGATGCTAATAAGTATGCAAAGCTCCAGCAATCCTTCTAAGGACTGGAGTGAGCATCTCGGAGTTGGAATGTATGCTTTGATGATGATAAAAATTTTTGGGTTTGTACAAAGTTTATGAGAAACTTGTATTTCCAAAGAAGTGAGTGGGAGCACTATAGAATTTCTGATGAGTATATGTTGTTGACATATTGTTGATCAGAAATGACGTAGAATTTCTGGAAAGCATATAGGGTTATTTTGAAAGTGTTTTTCAATGGAAAGCCTGGATTAAGCTACTTGAACATTGAGCATCAAGATCTATAAGGATAGATCAAAATGCTTAATAATACTTTCAAATGAGCACATACCTTGACATGATCTTGAAGGTGTTCAAGATGGACTAGTCAAAGAAGGAGTTCTTGCCTGAGTTGTAAGGTACGAAGTTAAGACTTAAAGCTCGACCACGGCAGAATAGAGAGAAAGGACGAAGGTCGTCCCCTATGCTTAAGACGTAGGCTCTTCAGTATGCTATGCTGTGTACCGCACCTGAAGTGTGCCTTGCCATGAGTCAGTCAAGGGGTACAAGAGTGATCTAAGAATGGCTCACAGGACAGCGGTCAAAGTTATCCTTAGTAACTAGTGGACTAAGGAATTTTCTCGATTATGGAGGTGGTAAAAGAGTTCGTCGTAAAGGTTACGACGATGCAAGCTTGACACCTATTCGGATAGCTCTGAGTAGAGAGACCGGATACATATAATGGAACAATAATTTAGAATAGCTCCAAGTAGAACAGTTGTTTGGAATAGCTCCAAATAGAGCGTGGTAGCTGCATCTAGGAGATGACATAGAGATTTGTAAAGCACACACGGATCTGAGAGGTTCAGACCCGTTGACTAAAACCTCTCTCACAAGCAACATGATCAAACATAAAACTCATTGAGTGTTAATCACATAGTGATGTGAACTAGACTACTGACTCTAGTAAACTCTTGGGTATTAGTCACATGGCGATGTGACCTGTGAGTGTTAATCACATGGCGATGTGAACTAGATTATTGACTCTAGTGCAAGTGGGAGACTGTTGGAAATATGCCCTAGAGGCAATAATAAAAGTATTATTATTATATTTCCTGGTTCATGATAACTGTCTATTATTCATGCTATAACTGTATTATCCGGAAATCGTAATACACGTGTGAATACATAGACCACAATATGTCCCTAGTGAGCCTCTAGTTGACTAGCTCGTTGTGATCAATAGATAGTCATGGTTTCCTGGCTATGGACATTGGATGTCGTTGATAACGGGATCACATCATTAGGAGAATGATGTGATGGACAAGACCCAATCCTAAGACTAGCACAAAAGATCGTGTAGTTCATTTGCTAGAGCTTTGCCAATGTCAAGTATCTCTTCCTTCGACCATGAGAGCGTGTAACTCCTGGATACCGTAGGAGTGCTTTGGGTGTATCAAACGTCACAACGTAACTGGGTGACTATAAAGGTGCACTACAGGTATCTCCGAAAGTATCTATTGTTTTATGCGGATCGAGACTGGGATTTGTCACTCCGTGTAAACGGAGAGGTATCTCTGGGCCCACTCGGTAGGACATCATCATATGCGCAATGTGACCAAGGAGTTGATCACGGGATGATGTGTTACGGAACGAGTAAAGTGACTTGCCAGTAACGAGATTGAACAAGGTATTGGATACCGATGATCGAATCTCGGGCAAGTAACATACCGATAGACAAAGGGAATTGAATACGGGATTGATTAAGTCCTTGACATCGTGGTTCATCCGATGAGATCATCGTGGAACATGTGGGAGCCATCATGGGTATCCAGATCCCGCTGTTGGTTATTGACCGGAGAACGTCTCGGTCATGTCTACATGTCTCCCGAACCCGTAGGGTCTACACACTTAAGGTTCGATGACGCTAGGGTTATAAAGGAAGTTTGTATGTGGTTACCGAATGTTGTTCGGAGTCCCGGATGAGATCCCGGACGTCACGAGGAGTTCCGGAATGGTCCGGAGGTAAAGATTTATATATGGGAAGTCCTATTTTGGCCACCGGAAAATGTTCGGGATTTTTCGGTATTGTACCGGGAAGGTTCTAGAAGGTTCCAGAGTGGGGCCCACCTGCATGGGGGGACCCACATGGACGTGGGTAGTGGGGGCAAGGCCCCACACCCCTGGTCAAGGCGCACCAAGATCCCCCCTTAGAAGGAATAAGATCATATCCCGAAGGGATAAGATCAAGATCCCTAAAAAGGGGGGATAACAATCGGTGGGGAAGGAAATAATGAGATTTCTTTCCTCCCACCTTGGCCAACGCCCCAATGGACTTGGAGGGCAAGAAACCAGCCCCTCCACCCCTATATATAGTGGGGAGGCGCATGGGAGCTATACACGAAGTTCTGGCACAGCCCTACCTCTCTTCCTACTCCTCCTCTCCCATGGTGCTTGGCGAAGCCCTGCTGGATTGCCACGCTCCTCCACCACCACCACGCCGTTGTGATGCTATTGGATGGAGTCTTCCTCAACCTCTCCCTCTCTCCTTGCTGGATCAAGGCGTGGGAGACGTCACCGGGCTGTACGTGTGTTGAACGCAGAGGTGCCGTCCGTTCGGCACTAGGATCATCGGTGATTTGAATCACGACGAGTACGACTCCATCAACCCCATTCACTTGAACGCTTCCGCTTAGCGATCTACAAGAGTATGTAGATGCACTCTCTTTCTACTCGTTGCTGGTCTCTCCATAGATAGATCTTGGTGACACGTAGGAAAATTTTGAATTTCTGCTACGTTCCCCAACAGTTTGGATATCGGAAGTGTTCCGGGTGAAATCGGGATTTTACCATAGTACCGGGAGGTTACTGGACCCCCCCGGGAAGTATATGGGCCTTAGTGGAAGAGAGGAGAGGTGGCCAGAGATGGGCCGCGCGCCCATCCCCCCCCCCCTTGGTCCGAATAGGACAAGGAGAGGGGGCCGGCCCCCCTTCCTCCTCTCTCTCCTCTTTTCCCCCCTCCGCGAATCCTATTCCAACTAGGAAAGGGGGGGAGTCCTACTCCCGGAAGGAGTAGGACTCCTCCTGGCGCGCCACCTCTTGGCCGGCCAGCCCCCCCCCCCCTTTGAGCCTTTATATACGGAGGCACGGGGCACCCCTAGAGACACAAGTTGATCCACGTGATCATATTCTTAGCCGTGTGCGGTGCCCCCTACCACCATAGTCCTCAATAATATTGTAGCGGTGCTTAGGCGAAGCCCTGCGACGGTAGTACATCAAGATCGTCACCACGCCGTCGTGCTGACGGAGCTCTTCCCCGACACTTTGCTGGATCGGAGTCCGGGGATCGTCATCGAGCTGAACGTGTGCTAGAACTCGGAGGTGCCGTAGTTTTGGTGCTTGATCGGTCGGGCCGTGAAGACGTACGACTACATCAACCAAGTTAACGCTTCCGTTGTCGACCTACAAGGGTACGTAGATCATACTCTCCCCTCTCGTTGCTATGCATCACCATGATCTTGCGTGTGCGTAGGAATTTTTTTGAAATTACTACATTCCCCAACAGTTAATTCCTCATCCTCAACCACAACGTCCTGGAGATCCTCCTCCTTCAACCCTAGTTCCTTCATCATGGTCGATAGATCCGAGGCGCCCTGGCCCGAACCCCTCGCAGCATCGCTCATGATCTCTTGCCCGTAGAGAATTGGTCCGTGGGCGGTAGGTTCCCTAAACTCGCCTCACACCCCACCCCTAGCGAGGCCCAAGGAGCCCCGGCTGGTCGGCGGGAAGGAGAGGGAAGGGGAGAGTGAGACTCTAGGATGGTCGCTATCGTCGCCGCCGAGAGGAGAGACAAACCCTAACGAGAGGGGAGTTGGAGAGAATCCATACTTTTTTAGATATGCATGCTGCTTTCAATCACTAGCACCCGAGTGATACAGTGGTAGCTAGTCTCTTACAGACGCCCGCTTTTTCTGTATGTTTTTGCGCTACAGTATTCTGGTCCGGTGCGTTAAGTGTTCATGGGCCAGCCCAGTAGGTTCTCCTGTGAGCGCCAGTTTCGCCTTGGGGCGCTTAAGGCGCCGACTAGGACCTCCCAGTTCGAAACCCGGCAGGGGCCTTTTCATGAGAAAAAACAACAAATACAAATTCGAGGAGCTTTTGGAAAAAAGACTACGCCACATGCCCAGACTCCACGGTGCGGTCACTGACAGTCAGCGTCGTCAGCATATACAAAAGAGATTTTCATCGTATTTGCACGTCCGAGTCAAGTTTTTACATCACTTCGATGTATGCCGCAAGTTCTAGCATTAAAGTGATCGTTTGCGTCAAATTCTAGCACCACCAGTGTAATTGACTCTTATGGGAAACGTTTCCTTGGGAACGACCGGCCGAGCGCTCGCCCGGTCGCCGCTTGCTCGCTCACTTTTTTACGCGGAAGTGGACTGGGCCACGTGAGTTCATGGGTCTTTTAAGTGAGATGCTCTTTTCCTTGTCTCTTCTGTGTAACTTTTTTTGCGAGGTCCGTGTAATTTTTTTCTGCTACTCTAGAAAATAACTTTTTTCTGCTATTCTAAAAAAAACTTTATTTTTCTGCTTCCTTCTTCCTCTTGCCTCTTGTTTCTTTCCTCTCTCGTTAGGCTGCAAGGGTCTCCTTTCCCACACACCTCAAACTGCTCCCCTGTCGATGCTACAACCGAACAAATCTTTTGTTGGAATTGGTGGCAATTTTTGCTGGAATCAGCGTTGCTTTTTGATGCGTGTGTGCTGGAATCAGATTTGTGCAACCACAAAGCTGAAACCGGCACCTGAAAAAGCAACAACCGTCCATGAAAAAACATCAACCGGATATGGCTGAAGCCGAAGGCGGCCAGTGCTGCAATCGTTGACAGAAAAAGGTTCAACCATATATGAAAAAAACTTCAATCAAGTACCATGCAACGGAAAAAGGTGCAACCATAGATGAAAATAGTTTCAATCATAGATGAAAAAAGCTTCAACTAGACAGTGCGCAATAGAAGAAGTTACAACCATTGATAGAAAAAGCTTCAACCGAAGACAGGTAATAGAAAAAAGGCTTCATAGAGGCTCACGTTTCCATGGAAGTTGCAACCGGCGTCGACGGGTGCTGCAACTTGCGAAGACTAATGCTACAACCAGCAATGGTGAAGCTACAACCGTGCAATTCATAGCTACATCTGGCATGAAAAAAGTTGTGACCAGCGAGCATGGAAGCTACGACCGGTGACGAAAAAAAGCTACAACCGTCGGGCATGGCAACCGGCGACAAAAAAGCTACCATCGACTAGCCCAGAAGCTATGACCGGCGCGCAAAAAAAGCTTCAACCATCAGATGATTTTATTGTAGCTAGCCCAAGTTTATTTATGAGAGCTTCCGCCTAGAGTTTCCCGATGCAAATCCAGTTGAAGCTAGCTCATTGTGCACACGTGCTACTGTCGATCAATTAAGCTGCTTGCATGCTTGCTTGCAAGCTAGCTTTGCACGTACGACGTACACTTTGACGATTTGGTCTAGCGGTATAGATCCAACACGGAGGGTGGTTTCGGGCGTGTACGGGTGGCGCGGCTAGTCGAGGACGAGCGCCGGCGGGCGCTAGTGGCCGACAAGCGCGGGCGGCAGGTTCGCCCGACGAACTATGCGGGGTTGTTGTTTTGCTTGTTTGAACGAACAAGGTCAGAGATTCAGGTTAAGAGCATGAGGAAATCGAACGACATAGGGCGTTTTGATCCAACGTGCGCGCGGACCGGCCGAAATTTGAGCCGGTCCGCCGGCGCGTATCATTGCCCTTTATTTATTTCAGAATATCTCCTATTTAGCCGCAAAACCTTTCGCTTATAGCGATTGGACCATATGTCCCGCCTGAAAGGATGAATAGCTATACTACTGGGGCGGCCCGTTTTTATCTTTTTTTTCGTTCGATCAAGACACTCGATGTGATTGTGTTTGCTCGCTTTATTCGTTTTTTCTTTGTTTTTTTTAGTTTCTTCAACGGATTTTCTTTCTTTTTATTGTTTTCCTTTGTTTTTGGACCGGTTACATTTGTTTCTCTTTCTCAGTTTTCATTGGTTTAATTTCTTTCATTCTTTCTTTTTCTTTAGTTATTTTTCTTACTCGGTTTTCTTGTTTTCTTTGTTTCTTTTCCTTTTTTAGCACTGAGTTCTCTCTGGTTTTCATTTTTTTCTATTTTGTTTTCTTTCTTCCTTGGTTTTTATTTTTTTGCATGTATTTTCTCTGGTTTTTTACCTTTTCTCTTTGATTTACTTTCTTTCTTTGGTTTTCTTTATTTTTTTTCCTTTTTATTTTATTTTTTCAACAAGTGTCTAAGTTTTCGTTACATACTATACATTTTTTTGCATACATCAAGGATATTTTTAATACACTTTTTATATTTTATAAATACATGATTAACATTTCTTTCAAAATAAGTGTTTTGACGTCTATTGTTTTCATACACAGTGTACATTTTTATATACATCTAAAGAACATTTAATACATGTTAAAAAATTTCATATATCTGTTTAATATTTTTTTCAAATATATGTTTTGATATCAAATTTTGTTCATATGCATCATATATTTTTTATACATCCTATATATTTTTATCAGTTTGCATATAGATGATTAACATTTTGAAAACATATTTTCTTCGTTTCTAAATACAAGTCTTTAAAGAGATTTCACTAGAGACAACGGATGCATATAGACATATTTTAGAGTGTAAATTCATTCATTTTGCTTTATATGGAGTAGTTCATACTAGAATCTCTAAAAGGACTTATACTCCCTCATTCCCATATTCTAAGGCGTATTAGTAGCTAGCATGAGAATTAGTGTTGTTTAATTGTGACTTGAACCATCATACATTCTGCTGAGATGAAGGCAGCCACAAGAGACCCAGCTAGAGATTTGTTTATCTTTACACAAAAATAGCGACCATGAGTGGTTGTTGTAAATGAATGAGAGAGAAAAAGGCATTTGCGCCTTAGATTTTGGGACTGCATGTAAAAACTTGCACGCCCAAGATTTTGGGAAGGAGGGAGCATTTAGAAATGGAGGGAGTATACTTTTGGATGTCTAATTTTTTTCATACACATTGTACATTTTTTGTATACATTAGGAACATTGGTATTTAGACGTTCAACATTTCCAAGTACATGATTAACATTTTTGAAAACTTATATTTTTTATGTCTACTTTTGTACATAGAGTTTGTACATTATTTGTATACATCGGAAATATTTTTATATACACATTTAAAATATTAAATGCATGATTTTCATTCTTCATAAATTTATGTAAAGTGTTTTCTGTAATATATATATTGCAGAAAAAAAACTAGCATGCTAAAACATCAGAAAAACGAGGCAGTGGCCTCCCGCGCGCTGAGCCGCTCCATTTAGGTAGATGCCTAGTTACGCGAGCTGGTTGGACCGGCCCATTCCTGTGCTCTCTTAGGGGGAGAGCTGCACATTGTTGTCTAGATTATTTGGTTGGATATGCATATTGTTGGTTGGATCTGCATTGTTGTGTTGGTCATTTGGCCGGATATGCACATTGTTGGTCATTTATAGTAATTTGACAATGTTTTTTTTGTAGTCATTTCATGCGTCCAATGTGTTCTTGAAGTTGGAGAAGAAGAACTTCACCATCATGCATTGTTGGTTGAAGTTGAATGGACATTTAATCAATTCATTGCAAGACCATCGCCCATGAAACCGAGAAAGAAACCGAGGTCTAACCGACCCAACAAAACAACCGCCCAAGAAGGTTAGAAGAGGGTTCCGGTGAAAGAAGTGGGATGAGAAGGCGAAGCGAGAAGGGGCGGCGGCCAAGATGACGATGAGGTTTAAGGACATCTTAGCAAAGGAGATATATGTCAAGCGCTCTAACGTCAATGAGGAAAAATAAGGTCGAGAGGTTTAACATGTTGATGGCGGCGATCGAGAAGAAGCCCAAACTTGAAGAGAGGAAGACCATGCTCGAAGAGAAGAAGATTGAGATCACAGACGCTTCGGAGGACGCGAAGATGTTGGCCTTGAAGAAGGAGGATTTAGTTGTGTGCAAGCCGTCCGTTTTAAGATATTGAAAGGGTAGAAGGATCAGTTGGAGGAGCCGGACAAGGAGGCGGTGGACAAGGAGGAGGCCAAGACGGCGGCGGCGACAGATTGAACGTGGAGGCTTGTATTGCCAGTCCATCAGGATAGAAAATCCAATTTTTTGTATGGACTGCCGGACTGATATTCTGTTGTGATCGGGCATAAAGAAACTATGCATACTGTCTTTTTTTTTATTATGATTGGGGCTAACGTGATTCCGCGATGGTTTTGAATTTTAAATTAACCGTTATGAGCCGATATTTAGGGGATAGTTTTGGATGGCCGGCTCGGCACGAGTGTTTGTGGCGATAAGGTTTCGGGTTTGGAGTTCCTCAGTCGTGGCATCCTCTCGTGAACCTGCAAACGAGACCGCGTAGGCAGAGCTTGAATTCTAAGATGGAACCTTGGAGTGCACATTAATGCCGAGCAAACCATTGTTTGCATTGCAATCCATGACCCCAACAAATCAGAAGCACTTAACAAATACAATCTCACTCCCTAACAATACAGCAAAGAAGGGAAAATAGAACCCTCAAGAAAAGGGAAAAATGGAAGAACCCTCGCTAATCATCAGTAACCAAACGCTTCAATCGCACAAGACGGAGAGGCCAAAGCCAGGCTCTCATAAAGGGCTCACGGCCGACTCACGATCAGAGGTGGTCGCCGTTCATGAGCGCGGTGGCCGTGGCGCCGCAGGAGACGGCCTCCTTGGGCACCTTCCCGACGCGGTCGATGGCCTCGGCGAAGATGACCCCCATCCCCATGTGGAGGTGCGGCTCGATGTGGCAGTGGAACGCCCACACCCCGGGGTTGTCCGCCACGAACCGCAGCGCCGTCCACCCGTACGGGAAGATCACCGCCGTGTTCCGCAGCGGCGGGTTCGCCAGGTTCAGCCTCGCCGCGTCGGCGGCGTCGCCCCTGTACGCGCCCTCGCCGTACCCGAGCACCCAGAAGTCGTGCCCGTGCAGGTGCCACGGGTGCACCTCGCTCACGTTGTGCTGCAGCGCGTTGGCGTTCTGGAGCACCACGTCCACCGTGGTGTTGTGGCGGAGCACGTACACGTTGTCCCCCGTCGTCGTGTTGGGGTTGTGCGGCGGCCGCGTCACGTCGTAGGCGCGCCCGAACGTGTCCGCCGGCCGCGCCGCGGCCAGCGCCGTCTTGAGCCCCAGCTTCAGGGAGCCCAGGTACGGCGTCGCCGGGAGCACCAGGGACACGTTGTTGATGGACCACTTGATGTGACCGTCCAGCTTGTTCTGCGTGTTGAGCAGCTCGATGCGCCGGTCCGACGTCGCCGGCGGCGGGGGCGTGCCGGCGCGGGCCTTGATCTGGGTCGTGAACGCCTTGCTGTGCGCCGTGTCGTTCCACGCCGGGGTCACTGGCGGCGCGATGGCCGGCAGCTTGAACCCGCGGTTGGGCCGGTAGTTCAGGAGCGCCAGGGCCGGCGCCGTCTTGGGCGCCCGGCCGCGCACGCCGATGCTGACCCAGTAGTTGGACGACGGGTCCTGGTCGGTGGTGAGCAGGACGGAGTAGCTGTCGCCGGAGTAGATGTCCATGTCGTCCACCACGAACGGCTCCACGTAGTTGCCGTCGGCCTCCACCACCGTCAGCTTGTGATTCTGAACAATAAAAAACCTCACCGGATTAAACAATGGCGCAAGCATCCGACATTGCTTCAGGATTCTGCACACTGCACAGTTTATACTGTTTTATTATCTTGGAATCAGCTCGTCTCGGATTTGCTTACCCCGATCGCGAGGTTGAGGGAGGCCAGCGAGGTGGTGCTGGCGATCCTGAGCCTGTAGGTCTTGTTGGGCTGGACAGGGAGGATCACCGGTGCGCAATGCCTGTTGCCGCCGGCGGTGCACTGCTTGGTGCCCGGCGTGTGCGCCGCCGCGAGCGAGCAGTTGAACTGCCCCCTACCGTTGATCAGCAACGACTGCAGCACAACAAGAACACACGGTGCGTGCCGTTAGCCCAAAGAAATCCAGGCAGAATCTCCAGACAATTTCGACATCAAACAGCGTCTGACATAATAAAAAGTTAAAAACTACACGAAGATAGCAACATCTACCAAGGCAAAGTGTCGCCTGGATTATTACCAAGGTGACCAGAGATTCAGATTACAGTGCTGTGTCATTGCCCAATATCTTAGCGAACACTTCCACTTGTCTTTCGGCTGTGTTAAAATCAACACATCAATTTTCAAACACTCCAGCAGATGCTCATGGTGCTTGTGAACCAGCAGTGACATGTCACTGTTCTTGCTGGGCTGCCTTCCCCAACACATGCACACATGTGCTTTGTGCGCACAAGAAAAAAAAGTACCACTGTCAGTGTGGGATGCACTCATGTTGGCTTGACTCTTTCCCTGACCACCCAGTGGCCAAGCCAAAGCTCCCCACACAATAATGTGGGAGTGCCACCTAGGGTCACTGTACCCTCTGTAACTTTTTTCAAAAAAATACCACATCACCTCTGCTCTGCATCATGCATCTGCCCAGGCAGGCGGGCAGATGTTTCCAAGATCAAGAGAGAAAAGGTCCTTGCATGGATGCTTTTTGGTGGCACATGACCACAAGTGTCCCCTCTGAAAATCATGTGGCCTTGTGTCACCCCCAACCTTTTCTTCAGAAAATTTGTAATGTGTGTGTGTGCTGTGCATAGGAACATGATCTGCTCTGATACTTTAGGCATTAGCACAGATATGATACTGGTCTTGAGCCTACAAAGGGTCCTATACATGGTGTGTGTCTCTTTTACTTTTTGAAGTGTGAGTGCTTCTTTCTAGGAAGCCCAATGGGGTGGGTTCCATTTCTTTTGCCTTTCTCATCACCACAGTTGGCCCTGGATGCATGTAAGCTTTCTGGTCCTGATGAGAAAGCTGAGTGTGTGCATCATCAGTTTATCACCATCAGCTGGGGTCTTTGAGGCCATGCTCTGCTTAGCTTTAGTGACTAGCCTGGCAATCCAGGATTTTTATCCTAAACCGCTATTCAACTCACAAGAGCAAGTGTTTTCATAACAAATAAACAGTAGCCATGCTTTATGCTCCCTTTGTTTCAAAATAAGTGTCTCAATTTGAGTATAATTTTGTATTAAAATTAGTCCGAAGTTGAGTCACTTATTTTGGGACGGAGGGAGGACTACCCTGCATACATAGGTATGCTGCACCAACAACTGCATTTTAAATTTTAAATTGCTCTTTATGTGATCATCTAAAGCGCCCAATTCACCAGCTAGCTGAACTTTTCTAGTGCACTTGCATTTTAAATTTCAAGAAGAGGACAAACCAATTGCCCTTTCCAAGATCATCCAAATCAGATGGACGGGCTCCGATCTCCCAGTGCCATTTGTCGTTTTTGTGTTTTAAATTCTACTTGAAAGAGTGCATTTTGGACTGTCCTGGCTGTAAATCCAACCTACCAAAATACCCTTTGTCTACGGTGAAAACTGCATCTTGCTGAAGCAGACATAGCAAAACATACAGTATATAGCAAGAGCATTAGTGTGGTTTTAACAGTTACCTGGGGCTCGCCGATCCATCTCATGGGGCTGGAGGAGAGGCCAACCATCTGGTTGTAGATGCTGTCGTGGTACCAGTCGCTGAGGAGCAGGTTCAGCTCGCCGTCATACTTGAACGGCTCCTCCTCCCCGTCCGCCACATCCACGATCAGAGAGCCGTACAGCCCTGCCGCCCTCTGCATGCCGTAGTGCCCGTGGTAGAAGTATGTCCCCGGCTGCAGCCATGAACCATCCATGGGTCAATCACAAGTCACAAGTCAAACTAAAAAGAAGGAAAAGGAGAAAGTTTTGCAACGGTTACTGAAACTAATGTTGCGATTAATTTCAGTTTCTTGGCAGCAACTATGGTGTGCGTCATGTAGGTGATTTGGACAGTGGAGGTACCTTGTCGACGACGAACCGATAAGTGAAGGTTTCTTCGGGGTTGATGGCGCACTGGGAGATGGCGGCCGTGCCGTCCGCCCACGGCGTTCCAATCTGCCATGATTTTTGTTCATGAAATGTCAGGACAACATAAAGGTCAGCAAAAGAACAAAAATCTGCTAGCAGCATGCAACGGGGAAGAGACAAGGCAGTGACGGTGTGCTCATGCCGTGGTTAATCACTCGCCTGTCTGACGCCGTGCCAGTGGATGACGACGCCCTCGGTGTGCAGCCCGTTCTTGAGCTCGACGACGATGGTGTCGCCGGCCTTGGCCCGGATGGTGGGGCCGGGGAACTGGCCGTTGATGCCGATGAGCACCTTCTCCTCGCAGTCCGGCGACCAGAACATGTGGCCCACCTCCCACTTGAGGTGCCGGGCCTTGGCCGCCTCCGCGCAATGCAGCAGGCCGCCGCACGCCAGGAGGAGGGCGCACCATGCAAAGAGAGCCCTCATGGCGGCAACGGGGAGGAAGAAAGGCTAGTAAGTGGAGGAAAGGTTCAGACAATTTCTTTCCTCCAGGCAAAGCGGATGGGAGGAGGCTCTTGAGACTGCTGAAGCCTGGTGAAGCCGGTGAGGGTGCGTGCTAGTTTTATACTGGCAAAAGGGCCCTCTCAAAAGCCTCAACAAATGATGCTGTTTCATAAACTATTTTATTGCCATTATTCTACTTGTTTTTTAGCATGATGGAAAAATAAATATTAACTGAAAGTGGATCAGCTCAGTGGGGTTAGGTTGGGCTTGGGGACAGTGGCATGAGCACCTGCGGAAATAGGCCGTTTCCTAGAGGATTGCAGCCTTGCCCAAGGGCTAGAAATGGCCCAACTTTCTTGATTTTCCACTGCGTCTTTCTGGCCAGCGAATAAAGAAGGTTCATACCAGCATCATTTTGTGCTGCTTTTGCCAGTTCATATTATGGGAAATCTGGTCGCCTATTTCTGTGTGTCTACACAAGTGGTTTTATGCAGTGGCCAGACAAAAAAGCGCGTCCACTGCTGGACTACCTCATACCCTCACAACTTCACATGCCTAAATGCATACGTTCTTGGTAGCTAGCGTGCGTTTTTGGCAAAAGGATTTTCTCCCCTTTCTTTTGCTTAAGCTGGGAGGAAAGATGCGGGGATTATGCACATGGCTTTGTGTTTTGCAAAAAGGAACTATATAATATGTGTGCATTGCTTTAGAATTGTTTATTGTCTACACCGACGATTATCTGCCTTTATTCACTATCCATGTGTTTGACACCGACGATTATTTGCCTTTTTTACATTCTCTCGTTCGCACAGTACCAACCATCCTCGATTACTTTTCTGGACACAATACCTGCTAAAAGATGTCGACTTCCTGTAACTAGTAATTATGTACGTGCAATGCATATATTAATACTTTCTTCGTAAACTAATATAAAAATGTTTAGATCACTAATAAAGTAGTGATCTAAACGCTTTTATATTAGTTGACGGAGGGAGTATTAGACAAGATATAAATTGCATGTTAATATTAGACAATATATAAATTACATGCACGTTAATATTATGTAGAATACAACTGCTTGGTTAACGCTGACGTTTTTATTTGGCATGATATCAACTAGAGAAGGATGATAAACATGTTTAGTGATAAACGTGTTTAATGCTAAAGAACGGGTAATGTTTGTTGGATATCCACAGCTCGCTCTTTTTATATTAGTATACAGATATAGATGTAGAAGTATATGTATAAATATAGATATATGTATGGATATGGATATAGATACAGAAATAATAAATAAAGATATAGAAGTATAGATATACATGTAGATATAGATATAGAACTATATATGACATCCTTTTACACATTAACTATAAGGATTTCATTTCATAGTGCACAAAGTACAGTTAAATAGGTGGTACTAAAAAATCAGGGAGAGTGCAAATTCATGCACAGGATCAACTGTAATTTTTGAGTCATACATATATGTTAATCGGTATTCTAAATACAAAATATGCAGGTGTCACGTTGCTTCACTAGAAAAGGCGTAGCTTGGTCGACAACACAAACTTGCACCGGATGCATAGCGCTCATACATCAATTGTTCTTCAATCGTAATTCACCGTGCTCTGTTTCTGAAGCTCAAATCATGTTTTCTTCATGTACAATGTACGGAGTAGTACTCTGTTGCTTTACCTCAAGTGAAAACCATCATTATGATCTTGTGCATAATCACTGCCGCGTTCGTAGTAAATTAAGATCGAAACAAAAGCAAAGGGTCTCAGTTGTAGACACTGCAAATCTAGATGGCATGATTATGATGGCAGGCACCCCCTTTTTGTCTGGCTTTGACCATATTTTTGGCACGGAATCAAGTAGAACGCACGCAAGGCATTGCCAGTTTTCTTCACCTACTTAATGAGCAGTATTATTTCTCCATTCACTTCACACTTTGAGGATTAGGGATGAATCCATTAATAGTGATGGAAGCATGGGTCAAACCACACTCAGGGCTCATTTGGTTGCCCGATATCCCCCCGAGATCCCCTCCCTTTCCCTGGGCAGCTGCCACCCGTGGAAGCCCTTCCCATGGTTGTGTGGCTGTGCATTTGGTCGATGCAGGGGAGAGGGATATCGGGCCCATCCACATTAAATCCCCGGGCTAAAGAAAAACTACCCCTGACCCCGTGGAAGATTTTCCATGGCGCTTTCTCTCTTTCTCGCCGCCGTCGTCGTTCTGGCCGAGTTCATCTCACCCGCTTCCTTCGCCCCTCCCCCTCCGACAAGTCTACCATGTCCTCCCGCCCCACCCTTCCTCACTATTGACAAGCTTGAGCCGCGAAAGAACAAATCTCCCGACAACTTGATCCAGGGATTTTGGATCTTACAACGTTTTTGCATTGGCGATTAATACCGAGTGAATTGAGTCGAGCGAGCCCATCGGAGCTGCTTCAGCTCATTGCGTCCATGGGAGATCATATGGGCCTACTGCTCAGCCATGGCTGGCTTAGATGCAACCACAATTTTGTTGGAATTAACAATTTTGTGATCGGTCTGTGTGAGTTCCCCATCCGCTTGGTAAAACTGAAGTATGATTTCCTCCCTTTCCTGAAGCTGGCGGTTGGCTATGCTTTTTCTAGAAACGGCGGCTGGCTATGCTGATTTGCATGGTTAATCGGAGGTTGAAGATGGCTATCGCTTGCTCGGTGATGCGACGCCCAGCTTCAAGAGGAGAGCCTCATTTTTTGTTTCCTGCTTTTCTCCGTTTTCTTCACGGAGGCCAGAAAACCTCGTCCCCCGAGCCCCGAAGTGGGAAAAAAATTATATGAGACTAGGTCTCATATAAAGTAGGTGAGACCCGTCCTGATGGATGACACGTCTCATAGAATTTTTTTCTCCCGAAGTGCCAAATGGTTGTGGAAGAATATCACGTGGATTTCAAGTTGTCAAGAAAATTACTTCTTTGTTGTATTTACCCTGGAATTTCTCACCCTAGCAACCAAACATAGCCGCAGCGGACAAGAAATTTAGACGTTGACTAGATTTTGTGGGATCGATTTCCAAAGCCTCTCGTTCTTGTTCCAAAAAAAAAACCCGAAGGGTTCTCATATATTGGTCAAGTGAATTTTTCTTCTTCAGAAGTAGTCTAGTGATTGATTATTGCATCCACTCAAAAGTGTTTCTCCCAGTCTGCACACACCTTTCTTTCATTGTTAAGTACACGGTGAATATTGTTATTTTCTAACCTTCACAGATGACTTAACTAGATATGGGTATATTTACTTAATGAAGCACAAGTCTGAAATATCTTAAAAGTTCAAGGAGTTTCCGAGTGAAGTAGAGAATCATCGTAATAAAAAATAAAATTTCTACAATTTGATCGTGGAGGTGAATATCCGAGTTACGAGTTTGGAGCGAATTTAATATAATATGGAATTGTTTCAAAACTCACGCCACTTGGAACAGCACATTGTAATGGTGCGTCTAAATGTCGTATGGATATGGTGCGTTCTATGATGTCTCTTACTGATTTGCCACTATCGTTTTGGGGTTATGCATTAGAGACAGCTGCATTCACTTTAAACATGACACCGTCTAAATCTATTGAGGCGACACCGTATGAACTATTGTTTGGCAAGAAACCTAAGCTGTCGTTTCTTAAAGTTTGAGGATGTGACGCTTATGTCAAGAGGCTTCAGCCTGATAAGCTCGAACCCAAAGCGGAGAAGTGCGTCTTCATAGAATACCCTAAAGAGACCATTGGATATACCTTATATCACAGATCCGAGGGCAAGATCTTTATTGCCAAGAATGTATCATTTCTAGAGAAGGAATTTCTCTCGAAAGAAGTGAGTGGGAGCAAAGTAGAGCTTGATGAGGTAATCGTACCTTCTCTCGAATTGGAGAGTAGCGCATCACCGGAATAAGTTCCTCTGATGCCTACACCAGCCGGAGAGGAAGCTAATGATGATGATCATGGAACTTTTAATCAAAATTCTATTGAACTTCGTAGGTCGACTAGGACACGTGCCGTCCTTGAATGGTATGGTAATCCTGTCTTGGAAGTCATGTTGTTGCAACGGTGAACCTACAAATTATGAAGAAGCAATGATGAGGCCGGATTCCGACAAATGGCTTGAGGTCATGAAATCCGAGATAGGATCCATGTATGAAAACCGAATATGGACTTTGGTAAACTTACATGGTGACCGAAAGGCCATTGAGAACAAATGGATCTTTAAGGAGAAGAAGACGTTGATGTTAATGTCACCATCTATAAAGCTTGACTTATCGCAAAGGGTTTTCAAAAAATTCAAGGGGTTGACTACGATGAGGCTTTCTCACCCGTAGCAATGCTGAAGTCTATTAGGATTATGTTAGCATTTGCTACATTTTTCGATTGTGAAATCTGGTATAGATGGACGCCAAAACAGCGTTCCTTAATGGTTTCCTTATGAAAGAGTTGTATATGATGCAACTAGAAGGTTTTATCAATCCTAAGGATGCTAATATGGTATGCAAGCTCCAGCAATCCATCTATGGCCTGGTGCAAGCATCTTGGAGTTTGAATGTTCACTTTAATGAGGTGATCAAAGCTTTTGGTTTTATACAAACTTATGGAGAAGGTTGTATTTACAAGAAATTGACTGGGAGCTCTGTAACATTTGTAATACTGTATGTGGATGACATATTATTGATTGGAAATGATATATAATCTCTGGAAAGCATAAATGTTTATTTGAATAAGAGTTTTTCAGTGAAAGACCTAGGTGAGGCTGCTTACATATTGGGCATCAAGATCTATAGAGATAGATCAAGACGCCTGATAGGACTTTCACAGAGCACATACCTTTACAAGATTTCGAAGAAGTTCAAAATGGACCAGTCGAAGAAGGGGTTCTTGCTTGTGTTGCAAGGTATGAAGTTGAGTAAGACTCAAAGCATGACCACGACAAAAGAAATAAAAAGGATGAAAGTCATCTCCTATGCCTCAAACATTGGCTCTATAATGTATGCCATGTTGTATACCAGACCTGATGTGTGCTTACCATAAGTATGTCAGGTCGGTACTAGAGTGATCCAGGAGTGGATCACTGGACATCAGTCAAAAATATCCTGAAGTACCTAAAGAGCACTAAGAAAATGTTTCTCATTTATGGAGGTGGCGAAGAGATCGTCCTAAAGGGTTACGTCAATGAAATCTTCGACACTGATTCAGATGACTCGAAGTCTCATACCGGATACGTGTTTATTTTGAATGGTGGAGCGGTCAGTTGGAGTAGCTCCAAGCAGAGCATGGTAACCGCATCTACATGTGAAGCGAAATACATAGCTGCTTCAGAAATGTCACAGGAAGGCGTCTGGATGAAGGAGTTCATGTCTGATCTAGGAGTGGTACCTAGTGCATCGGATTCAATGACTATATTTTGTGACAACACTGGTGCCATTGCCATTGCCAAGGAACGAAGGTTTCATTAGAAACAAAGCACATCAAACGCCGCGTCAACTCCATCCGTGTTTACATCGAGGAGGGAGACATAGAACTTTGCAAGTACATATGGATCTGAATGTTGTAGACCCATTTACAAAACATGTTCCACGAGCAAAGGATGATCAGCACCAGAACTCTACTGGTGTTAGATTCATTACGATGTAAACTAGATTATTGACTCTAGTGCAAAGTGACAGACTGCTGGAAATATGCCCTAGAGGCAATAATAATGATGCTATTATCATATTTCCTTGTTCATGATAAATGTTTATTATCCATGCTTCAATTTTATTGATTGGAAACTCAGATACATGTGTAGATGCATAAACAATACTGCGTCCCTAGTGAGCCTCTACTAGACTAGCTCGTTGATCCAAGATGATTAACGTTTCCTAACCATAGACATGAGTTTTTATTTGAAAACGAGATCACATCATTAGGAGAATGGTGTGATGGACAGACCCAACCATAAGCTTAAGATCGGATCGTGTCACCTAGTTTATTTGCTATAGCTTTCTTCATGTCAAGTATCAGTTCTTTAGACCATGAAATCATGCCACTCCTGAATATCGGAAGAATACTTTGTGGGTTATCAAACGTCACTTACTAATTTGGTTATCATAAAGGTGCTCTACAAGTATCTCGGGAAGTGTTTGTTGGGTTGCATGGACCGAGATTGGCATTTTTTGCTCCGTATGATGGGGAGATATCTCTAGGCCCTCTCGGTAATACAACATCATGAATACTTTGCAAGCATGTGACTAATGAGTTTAGTCACGGGGATCTTGTATTACGGAACTGAAGGAAATATGCCCTAGAGGCAATAATAAAGTTGTTATTTATATTTCCTTATATCATGATAAATGTTTATTATTCATGCTAGAATTGTATTAATCAGAAACTTAGTACATGTGTGAATACATAGACAAACAGAGTGTCCCTTGTATGCCTGTACTTGACTAGCTCGTTAATCAAAGATGGTTAAGTTTCCTGACCATAGACATGTGTTATCATTTGATGAACGGGATCACATCATTAGAGAATGATGTGATGAAAAAGACCCATCAATTAGCTTAGCATAATGATTGTTTAGTTTTATTGCTATTGCTTTCTTCATGACTTATACATGTTCCTCTGACTATGGGATTATGCAACTCCCGAATACCGGAGGAACACCTTGTGTGCTATTAAACGTCACAATGTAACTGGGTGATTATAAAGATGCTCTACAGGTGTCTCCGAGGGTGTTTATTGAGTTGGCATAGATCGAGATTAGGATTTGTCACTCCGTGAATCGAAGAGGTATCTCTAGGCCCTCTCGGTAATGCACATCACTATGAGCCTTGCAAGCAATGTGACTAATGAGTTAGTTACGGGATGATGCATTACGGAACGAGTAAATAGACTTGCCAGTAACGAGATTGAACTAGGTATGAGGATACTGATGATCGAATCTCGGGCAAGTAACATACCGATGACAAAGGGAATAATGTGTGTTGTTATGCGGTTTGACCAATAAAGATCTTTGTAGAATATGTAGGAGCCAATATGAGCATCCAGGTTCTTCTATTGGTTATTGGCCGGAGAGATGTCTCGGTCATGTCTACATAGTTCTCGAACCCATAGGGTGCGCATGCTTAACGTTCGATGACGATTTTGAATTATATGAGTTATGTGTTTTGATAACCGAATGTTGTTCGGAGTCCCGAATGAGATCATGGACATGATGAGGAGTCTCGAAATGGTCAAGACATAAAGAATGATATATTGGACGATGTTATTCAGACACCGGATGAGTTCCGAGAGGTATCGGGTAACTATCGGAGTGCTGGAGGGTTATCGGTACCCCCCGAGGGAACTAATGGGCCTTCACGGGTCTTAGTGGAGAGACAGGAGGACCGCATGGGGATGGCCGTGCGCCCCCACTGGTAGTCCGAATTGGACTAGGGGAAGGGGGCGGCACCCCCCTTTCCCTCTCCCTCTCCCTCTTCCTTCCTTCTCCCCCTTCCACCAAGTGGAATCCTACTTGGACTTGGAGTCCTAGTAGGACTCCTCTCTCTTGGCGCGCCCTACAGGGGCCGGCCAGCCTCCCCCTCTCCTCCTTTATATATGGAGGCAGGGGGCACCCTAGAGCACACAAGATCAGTTGTCTTAGCCGTGTACGGTGCCCCCCTCCACGGATTACACCTCAGATCATATTGTCGTAGTGCTTAGGCGAAGCCCTGCGCGGATCACATCATCAACACCATCATCACGCCGTCGTGCTGACGGAACTCATCTACATCCCTGAACCTCTGCTGGATCAAGAGCTCGAGGGACGTCATCGCGCTGAACGTGTGCAGAACTCGGAGGTGCCGTGCGTTTGGTACTTGATTGGTTGGATCGTGATTGGATCGTGAAGAGTATGACTACATCAACCGCATTAACATAACACTCTCCCCTCTCGTTGCTATGCATCTCCTAGTTAGATCTTGCGTGATCGTAGGGAAATTTTTGAATTACTACGTTCCCCAACAGTGGCATCCGAGCCAGGTCTATGCGTAGATGTTATATGCACGAATAGAACACAAAGAGTTGTGGGCGATAATAGTCATACTGCTTACCACCAACGTCTTACTTTGATTCGGCGGTATTGTTGGATGAAGTGGCCTAGACCGACATTACATGACCACGTTCATGAGACTGGTTCTATCGACGTGCTTCGCACACAGGTGGCTGGCGGGTGTCTGTTTCTCCAACTTTAGTTGAATCAAGTTTGACTACGGCCGGTCCTTGTTGAAGGTTAAAACAACACACTTGACGAAAAATCGTTGTGGTTTTGATGCGTAGGTAAGAACAGTTCTTGCTAGAAGCCCGTAGCAGCCACGTAAAACTTGCAACAACAAAGTAGAGGACGTCTAACTTGTTTTCACAGAGCATGTTGTGATGTGATATGGTCAAGACGTGATGATATATAAATTGTTGTATGAGATGATCATGTTTTGTAGAAGTTATCGACAACTAGCAGGAGCCTTATGGTTGTCGCTTTATTGTATGAAATGCAATCGCCATGTAATTGCTTTACTTTATCACTAAGCGGTGGCGATAGTCGTAGAAGCAATAGTTGGCGAGAAGACAACAGCGATGGAGATCAAGGTGTCAAGCCGGTGACGATGGAGATCATGACGGTGCTTTGGAGATGGAGATCAAAGGCACAAGATGATGATGGCCATATCATGTCACATATTTTGATTGCATGTGATGTTTACCCTTTATGCATCTTATTTTACTTAGTTCGACGGTAGCATTATAAGATGATCCCTCACTAAATTTCAAGGTTCCATTTGTTCTCCCTGAGTATGCACCATTGCTACAGTTCATCGTGTCGAGACACCACGTGATGATCGGGTGTGATAAGCTCTACGTTCACATACAATGGGTGCAAGCCAGTTTTGCACGTGCACAATACTCGGGTTAAACTTGACGAGCCAAGCATATGCAGATATGGCCTCGGAACACTGAGACCAAAGGTCGAACCTGAATCATACAGTAGATATGATCAACACAATGATGTTCACCATTGAAAAATACTCCATCTCACGTGATGATCGGACATGGTTTAGTTGATATGGATCACGTGATCATTTAGATAACTAGAGGGATGTCTATCTAAGTGGGAGTCCTTAAGTAATATGATTAATTGAACTTTAATTTATCATGAACTAGTACCTGATAGTATTTGTGTAACGCCCTCGATGCGGCTATATCTCCCACGTGTCGAAGCACGACTTAGAGGCATAACCGCATTGAAAGCAATGTCGCAAGTGAGGTAATCTTCACACAACCCGTGTAATACATAAGGGAAAGAGATACATAGTTGGCTTATAATCGCCACTTCACACAATTACAAGAATAAAGCATTACATCATCCAAGTACAATCAAGGTCCGACTACAAAACCAATAATAAAAGAAGAACCCCAAAAGCGACAAAGGCCCCCGATCGACCCCAACTGGGCTCCACTACTGACCAACTAGAATGAAACAATACAAAGGACAAGATCTTCATTGAGTTCCTCCTGAGCTTGGTTGCGTCATCTGCATGGACTCATCGACACCTGCAAGCTGGTTTTGGAAGTATCTGTGAGCCACGGGGACTCAGCAATCTCGCACCCTCGCGATCAAGACTATTTAAGCTTATGGGAAAGGTAAAGGTATGAGGTGGAGCTGCAGAAAGCAACTAGCATATATGGTGGCTAACATATTCGCAGAAGAGAGCGAGAAGAGAAGGCAAAGCACGACCGAGAAACTATGATCAAGAAGTGATCCTAGAACAACCTACGTCAAACATTACTCCAACACCGTGTTCACTTCCCGGACTCCGCCGGAAAGAGACCATCACGGTCACACATGCGGTTGATATATTTTAATTAAGGTCAACTTCAGGTTTTCTACAACCGGACATTAACAAATTCCCATCTGTCCATAACCGCGGGCACGGCTTTCGAAAGTTCAAATCCCTGCAGGGGTGTCCCAACTTAGCCCATCACAAGCTCTCACGATCAACGAAGGAATAGACCTCCTCCCGATACGTTCCGATCAGACTCGGTATCCCGGTTCTACAAGACACTTCGACAAGTTAAAACAAATCCAGCAACACCGCCCGAATGTGCCGACAAATCCCGATAGGAGCTGCACATATCTCTTTCTCAGGGCACACTCAGATGAGACTAGCTACGAGTAAAACCAACCCTCAAGTTTCCCCAAGGTGGCCCCGCAGGCAGCTCAGTTCGGACCAACACTCAGAGGAGCATTGGCCCGGGAGGGGGGGGGGTAGAATAAAGATGACCCTTGAGTCTGCAGGACCCAAGGGAAGGTGGTAGGTTGTTACTGAAAATGGTAAAACCAAGGTTGGGCATTGCTGGAGGAGTTTTATTCAAGGCGAACTGTCAAGGGGTTCCCATTTATTACCCAACCGTGTAAGGAACGCAAAATCCGGGAACATAACACCGATATGACAGAAACTAGGGCGGCAAGAGTGGAACAAAACACCAGGCGTAAGGCCGAGCCTTCCACCCTTTACCAAGTATATAGATGAATTAATTAAATAAGAGATATTGTGATATCCCAACAAGTAAACATGTTCCAATAAGGAACAACATCTCCATGTTCCAATAAGGAACAAACTTCAATCTTCACCTGCAACTAACAACGCTAAAAGAGGGGCTGAGCAAAGCGGTAACATAGCCAAACAACGGTTTGCTAGGACAAGGTGGGTTAGAGGCTTGGTTCAACAATATGGGAGGCATGATAAGCAAGTGGTCGGTATCGCAGCATAGGCATAGCAAAAGAGCGAGCAACTAGCAGGCAATGATAGAAGTGATTTCGAGGGTATGGTCATCTTGCCTGAAATCCCGCAAGGAAGAAGAACGAGTCCATGAAGAAGACAAACGGACGTAGACGAACGGGTCCTCACAAACGCGACGTTACCGGAACCAACGCGAAGAAGCAAACACCGGAAAGAAGCACGAAACATAGTAAACAAACCACACATGAACATGGTATGATATGCGAGATGTGGTATGCGATGCATATGCATGATTTGACAAGGAATGATTGAACCTGGCCTCAACTTGGAAATCCAAGTGTGCCACTGGAAAGGGGAGATGAAATTGCTTGAAAACGATATAAAGAACGCCGGAATTGGAGTTACGGTTTGGAAATGGCAAGCAATTTAAATATGGCCACGTTCTGCGATTTACAGCAAGTAGCCATCTAAATGCGACAAGATAAACATGCTACAACACTCAAACATGGCATAAAAATACATGGCAGGGATGCATTCAAGAAGCTTAACAAAAGTCTAGCACTGAGCTACGGCCAATTCATCCATTAACAGGTTCAAACAAGCATGGCAAAATGCATTTGGCAAACAGATCTCAAACTTAGTGAAATTAACACTTGTCTGGAATTTCAGATCAGATAGCACACTTCGGAGCATGAAAACTATATGCTACAGGACCTGAACATGGCAAAGTAAAGCATGGAATGGAGCTACTCAAAGAGCTTAACAAAAGTCCCTTAGTGACCTTGAGCCAAAAGGGATCAGAAAATACAATTGCAAGCATGTGAACATGGCAAAAACATAATCAGATCATAGACTTAGTGAAAACTGGAGCATGCTGAAACAGACATTAAGTAGGCATGTTTACAAGCTCGATGCACTCACTACAGAGCAAGTCATGACAATCTAAGCATAAGCCCCTCAAGAATACACATTATACAAGCTAGACATGGCAAGAACAATAGCATAGCATGCACGGATCAATTACAACATCAACGGCAAAATCGCTAACAAGTAGACAATCTGCCCAGATTCACGAAATGACAAAAGTAGAGCTCGATTGACTCAAGCTAGGGTGCTCCATAATTGCAAACAAAGACATGGATGGATAGAGCACTACAAGATTAACAAAACATCCTTACTGATCATCCTCAAAAGAGGCACCGATCACTAGGAAACAACATGATCATATGGCATTATGAGATGAACAGTCTAAGGACTTAGTGGAAATGCTAAGTCCCTGAAATCAGCATTAACGAATGCTCCACTTTGCAAGCTCGTGCTAGTCACCACACACATCACAAAAATACATGGGTTGCACACAATAATGGATACAATAATCATATCATGCACACAATAATCATGGCAAAAATGACAAATATCTAAATGGAGCAGCAGATCTGATAATTATCTCAAGTAGCACTCTTCCAATAGCATTTCGGGCATTAAGATGAACTCAAATGAAAATGATGCAATGAGATGAAATGATGTACTCTCTAAGGCGAACATTTTGATATGCTACACGCATGAATCGGAGCTATGGATGTGAAGTTGCAACGTGATGAACATGAGCATATGAATCTGGGAATCCCGGGGACTTAGTGAAAATTAGAGAGCGTCAAATAGTAAAAATCGCGCGGGGCGGAGGGTAGCTGGGCTGCTCACCACTGGGCTCGGCCCACGGGAAGAGGAGAAGGCAGGCCGGCGGGCCGGCTGGAGCTGGGCCTGGGAGGCCAAGGCCCACGCGGCCACACACGGTCAACGACGTCGAACAGAGCATGGCTCGGCTCCTCCTGATCCATGGTTGTGGAGGCGCTAGAGAACTCCGGCGAGGCTCGAGGGGACGACAGCGGCCGGAGAGCGATGGGGAATGCCGTGGACGGCGCGGGGGCTGCCGGATCTAGCCGGAGTTGGCCGGATCTGGGTGATGATGAGGTGGAGTGAGGCGCCGGAGCGGGCGGCGCTCGCCGGCGAGTTGTGCCGCGGTGGAGGCGGCGAGTGGCGCAGCGGCGGCGAAGCGCACCG
>NC_057812.1:540056714-540102601 GCF_018294505.1 Triticum aestivum | reverse complement strand
CCGGCAAGGAGGCGGCGCGAGGTGCCGGCGAGGACGGGCGGAGCTGGCGGCGGAAGGACCCGGGCCGGGGAGGGCCGGATCTGGGCGCCTCGGGCCCGGCGGCACGGGGACGGCGGCGGTGGACAGGTGGCGCGCAGCGGTTGGACGCGGATGACGGAGCGGACATGTCCGGGCGCGGTGGAATGTGTCCGGTGGCGCGAGGGGAAAGAAGACTAGGGTTAGACCGCGAATTTCGGGGGAAGGGACATATTTATAGAGGTAGGAGGAGCTAGGAAAGTCCAAATGAGGTGCGGTTTGCGGCCACGTGATCGTGATCGAACGCCCTAGATGATGGAGAGGGTTTAGGTGGGTTTTGGGCCAAATTGGAAGGGTGTTGGGCTGCAACACACACGAGGCCTTCTCGGTCCCTCGGTTAACCATTGGAGCATCAAACGAAGTCCAAATGGCACGAAACTTGACAGGCGGTCTACCGGTAGTAAACCAAGGTCGCTTGGCAAGTCTCGGTCCAATCCAGAAACGTTTAACCCCCACACACGAGAATAAGGTAGAAATGACCATCGGAGGAGAACGAAGCGCCGGAATGCAAAACGGACAACGGGGAAAATGCTCGGATGCATGAGACGAACATGTATGCAAATGAAATGCACTTGATGACATGATATGCAATGGATGACACGCAAGCAATGGCAAGGCAACAACAACGAATAACTGGACGACACCTGGCACATCGGTCTCGGGGTGTTACAACACTCCACCACTACGAGAGGATCTCGTCCCGAGATCTAGAATGGCACCGGAGGGAAAACATAAGAGAAAGAGAAGAGGTAAAACTAAGTTGCTCCTTTGACAAACGAGTGAAACCAAAGAGCCTTGAAAAGGTGAAGCCATATCGAGAAAAGAATACAACGGAGACAAATGAAGTTGAAAGCACTCCGGTAGGAAAGAGGAAACAAGGAATTACAAATTCGGACAGCACTCCGGTTAAATGGTTAAACACGAAAAGAGCACGATCCAAGATGATGAGAGAAAAGAGCAACATCGCAATGACTCCGGAACAAAAGAATAGAAGCTAGATAATTGAAATAGGAGAATGGAGAAGAAAATGTCAACTTCTGCCACAAAAGAGCTTGAAAAGGCATCTCCAGAAGAAGGGTCGAACGGAGTTGTTGGAAACACAACAATCAAAAGATAAGGTTGATATGGTCTTATGAAGTACATCTCAAATTATGAGGTAGTTGAAGGAAATATTCCCTAGAGGCAATAATAAAGTTATTATTTATTTCCTTATATCATGACAAATGTTTATTATTCATGCTAGAATTGTATTAACCGGAAACATAATACATGTGTGAATACATAGACAAACAGAGTGTCACTAGTATGCCTCTACTAGACTAGCTCGTTAATCAAAGATGGTTATGTTTCCTAACCATGGACAAAGAGTTGTTATTTGACTAACGGGATCACATCATTAGGTGAATGATTTGATTGACATGACCCATTCCATTAGCTTAGCACCCGATCGTTTAGTATGTCGCTATTGCTTTCTTCATGACTTATACATGTTCCTATGACTATGAGATTATGCAACTCCCGTTTTTCGGAGGAACACATTGTGTGCTATCAAACGTCACAACGTAACTGGGTGATTATAAAGGTTCTCTACAGGTGTCTCCAAAGGAACATGTTGGGTTGGTGTATTTCGAGATTAGGATTTGTCACTCCGATTGTCGGAGAGGTATCTCTAGGCCCTCTCGGTAATACACATCACATAAGCCTTGCAAGCATAGCAACTAATGAGTTAGTTGTGAGATGATGTATTACGGAACGAGTAAAGAGACTTGCCAGTAACGAGATTGAACTAGGTATTAAGATACCGACGATCGAATCTCAGGCAAGTAACATACCGATGACAAAGGGAACAACGTATGTTGTTATGCGGTCTGACCGATAAAGATCTTCGTAGAATATGTAGGAGCCAATATGAGCATCCAGGTTCCTCTATTGGTTATTGACCGGAGACGTGTCTCGGTCATGTCTACATTGTTCTCGAACCCGTAGGGTCCGCACGCTTAAGGTTTCGATGACAGTTATATTATGAGTTTATGAGTTTTGATGTACCGAAGGAGTTTGGAGTCCCGGATGGGATTGGGGACATGACAAGGAGTCTCAAAATGGTCGAGACATAAAGATTGATATATTGGAAGCCTATATTTGGATATCATAAGTGTTCCGGGTGAAATCGGGATTTTACCGAAGTACCGGGAGGTTACCGGAACCCCCCGGGAGGTATATGGGCCTTAGTGGGCCTTAGTGGAAGAGAGGAGAGGTGGTCAGGGCTAGGCTGCGCCCCCCTTCCTTCTCTCTCTCCTCTTTCCCCCCTCCCGAATCCTATTCCAACTAGGAAAGGGGGGGAATCCTACTCCTGGAGGGAGTAGGACTCCTCCTGGCGCGCCCTCTCCTGGCCGGCCGCAGCCCCCCTTTGATCCTTTATATACGGAGGCAGAGGGCACCCCTAGAGAAACAAGTTGATCCACGTGATCATATTCTTAGCCGTGTGCGGTGCCCCCTTCCACCATAGTCCTCGATAATATTGTAGCGGTGCTTAGGCGAAGCCCTGCGATGGTAGTACATCAAGATCGTCACCACGCCATCGTGCTGACGGAACTCTTCCCCGACACTTTGCTGGATCGGAGTCCGGGGATCGTCATCGAGCTGAACGTGTGCTAGAACTCGGAGGTGCCGTAGTTTCGGTGCTTGATCGGTCGGGCCGTGAAGATGTACGACTAGATCAACCACGTTGTGCTAACGCTTCCGTTGTCGATCTGCAAGGGTACATAGATCACACTCTCCCCTCTCGTTGCTATGCATCACCATGATCTTGCGTGTGCGTCGGAATTTTTTTGAAATTACTATGTTACCCAACAGTGGCATCCGAGCCTAGGTTTTATGTGTTGATGTTATTTGCACGAGTAGAACACAAGTGAGTTGTGGGCGATATAAGTCATACTGCTTACCAGCATGTCATACTTTGGTTCGGCGGTATTGTTGGACGAAGTGGCCCGGACCGACATTACGCGTGCGCTTACGCGAGACCGGTTCTCCCGACGTGCTTTGCACAAAGGTGGCTAGCGGGTGACAGTTTCTCCAACTTTAGTTGAACCGAGTGTGGCTACGCCCGGTCCTTGAGAAGGTTAAAACAGCACCAACTTGACAAACTATCATTGTGGTTTTGATGCGTAGGTAAGATTGGTTCTTGCTTAAGCCCGTAGCAGCCACGTAAAACTTGCAACAACAAAGTAGAGGACGTCTAACTTGTTTTTGCAGGGCATGTTGTGATGTGATATGGTCAAGACATGATGCTAAATTTTATTGTATGAGATGATCATGTTTTGTAACCGAGTTATCGGCAACTAGCAGGAGCCATATGGTTGTCACTTTATTGTATGCAATGCAATCGCGCTGTAATGCTTTACTTTATCACTAAGCGGTAGCGATAGTCGTGGAAGCATAAGATTGGCGAGACGACAACGATGCTACGATGGAGATCAAGGTGTCGCGCCGGTGACAATGGTGATCATGACGGTGCTTCGAAGATGGAGATCATAAGCACAAGATGATGATGGCCATATCATATCACTTATATTGATTGCATGTGATGTTTATCTTTTATGCATCTTATCTTGCTTTGATTGACGGTAGCATTATAAGATGATCTCTCACTAATTATCAAGAAGTTTTCTCCCTGAGTATGCACCGTTGTGAAAGTTCTTCGTGCTGAGACACCACATGATGATCGGGTGTGATAGGCTCTACGTTCAAATACAACGGGTGCAAAACAGTTGCACACGCAGAATACTCAGGTTATACTTGATGAGCCAAGCATATACAGATATGGCCTCGGAACACGGACACCGAAAGGTCGAGCGTGAATCATATAGCAGATATGATCAACATAGTGATGTTCACCAATGAAGCTACTCCGTCTCACGTGAAGATCGGACATGGTTTAGTTGATTTGGATCACGTAATCACTTAGAGTATTAGAGGGATGTCTATCTAAGTGGGAGTTCTTTAAGTAATATGATTAATTGAACCTAAATTTATCATGAACTTAGTACCTGATAGTATCTTGCTTATTCATGTTTGATTGTAGATAGATGGCCCGTGCTGTTGTTCCGTTGAATTTTAATGCGTTCCTTGAGAAAGCAAAGTTGAAAGATGATGGTAGCAATTACACGGACTGGGTCCGTAACTTGAGGATTATCCTCATTGCTGCACAGAAGAATTACGTCCTGGAAGCACTGCTGGATGCCAGGTCTGCTGCTGGACCAACACCAGATGTTATGAACGTCTGGCAGAGCAAAGCTGATGACTACTCGATAGTCCAGTGTGCCATGCTTTACGGCTTAGAATCGGGACTTCAACGACGTTTTGAACGTCATGGAGCATATGAGATGTTCCAGGAGTTGAAGTTAATATTTCAAGCAAATGCCCGGATTGAGAGATATGAAGTCTCCAATAAGTTCTATAGCTGCAAGATGGAGGAGAACAGTTCTGTCAGTGAGCATATACTCAAAATGTCTGGGTATAATAATCACTTGATTCAATTGGGAGTTAATCTTCCAGATGATTGCGTCATTGACAGAATTCTCCAATCACTGTCACCAAGCTACAAGAGCTTCGTGATGAACTATAATATGCAAGGGATGAATAAGACTATTCCCGAGCTCTTCGCAATGCTGAAAGCTGCGGAGGTAGAAATCAAGAAGGAGCATCAAGTGTTGATGGTCAACAAGACCACTAGTTTCAAGAAAAAGGGCAAAGGGAAGAAGAAGGGGAACTTCAAAAAGAACAGCAAGCAAGTTGCTGCTCAAGAGAAGAAAACCAAACCTGGACCTAAGCCTGAAACTGAGTGCTTCTACTGCAAGCAGACTGGTCACTGGAAGCGGAACTGCCTCAAGTATTTGGCGGATAAGAAGGATGGCAAGGTGAACAAAGGTATATGTGATATACATGTTATTGATGTGTACCTTACTAATGCTCGCAGTAGCACCTGGGTATTTGATACTGGTTCTGTTGCTAATATTTGCAACTCGAAACAGGGTCTACGGATTAAGCGAAGATTGGCTAAGGACGAGGTGACGATGCGCGTGGGAAATGGTTCCAAAGTCGATGTGACCGCAGTCGGCACGCTACCTCTACATCTACCTTCGGGATTAATATTAGACCTAAATAATTGTTATTTGGTGCCAGCGTTAAGCATGAACATTATATCTGGATCTTGTTTGATGCGAGACAGTTATTCATTTAAATCAGAGAATAATGGTTGTTCTATTTACATGAGTAATATCTTTTATGGTTATGCACCCTTAAAGAGTGGTCTATTCTTATTAAATCTCGATAGTAGTGACACACATATTCATAGTGTTGAAACCAAAAGATGCAGAGTTGATAATGATAGTGCAACTTATTTGTGGCACTGCCGTTTAGGTCATATCGGTATAAAGCGCATGAAGAAACTCCATACTGATGGGCTTTTGGAACCACTTGATTATGAATCACTTGGTACTTGCGAACGGTGCCTTATGGGTAAGATGACAAAAACACCGTTCTCCGGTACTATGGAGAGAGCAACAGATTTGTTAGAAATCATACATACAAATGTATGTGGTCCAATGAATGTTGAGGCTCGTGGTGGATATCATTATTTTCTCACCTTCACAGATGACTTAAGCAGATATGGGTATATCTACTTAATGAAACACAAGTCTGAAACGTTTGAAAAGTTCAAAGAATTTCAGAGTGAAGTTGAAAATCATCGTAACAAGAAAATAAAATTCCTACGATCTGATCGTGGAGGAGAATATTTGAGTTACGAGTTTGGTGTACATTTGAAACAATGTGGAATAGTTTCGCAACTCACGCCACCCGGAACACCACAGCGTAATTGTGTGTCCGAACATCGTAATCGTACTTTACTAGATATGGTACGATCTATGATGTCTCTTACTGATTTACCACTATTGTTTTGGGGATACGCTCTAGAGACGGCCGCATTCACGTTAAATAGGGCACCATCAAAATCCGTTGAGACGACGCCTTATGAACTGTGGTTTGGCAAGAAACCAAAGTTGTCATTTCTGAAAGTTTGGGGCTGCGATGCTTATGTGAAAAAGCTTCAACCTGATAAGCTCGAACCCAAATCGGAAAAATGTGTCTTCATAGGATATCCAAAGGAAAGTATTGGATACACCTTCTATCACAGATCCGAAGGCAAGACTTTTGTTGCTAAATTTGGAAACTTTCTGGAGAAGGAGTTTCTCTCGAAACAAGTGAGTGGGAGGAAAGTAGAACTTGACGAGGTAACTGTACCTACTCCCTTATTGGAAAGTAGTACATCACAGAAATCTGTTTCTGCGACACCTACACCAATTAGTGAGGAAGCTAATGATAATGATCATGAAACTTCAGAACAAGATACTACTGAACCTCGTAGATCAACCAAAGTGAGATCCGTGCCAGGGTGGTACGGTAATCCTGTTCTGGAAGTCATGCTACTAGATCATGATGAACCTACGAACTATGAAGAAGCGATGGTGAGCCCAGATTCCGCAAAATGGCTTGAAGCCATGAAATCTGAGATGGGATCCATGTATGAGAACAAAGTATGGACTTTGGTTGACTTGCCCAATGATCGGCAATCAATTGAGAATAAATGGATCTTCAAGAAGAAGACGGACGCTGACGGTAATATTACTGTCTACAAAGCTCGACTTGTCGCAAAAGGTTTTCGGCAAGTTCAAGGGATTGACTACGATGAGACCTTCTCACCCGTATCGATGCTTAAGTCTGTCTGAATCATGTTAGCAATTGCCGCATTTTATGATTATGAAATTTGGCAGATGGATGTCAAAACTGCATTCCTGAATGGATTTCTGGAAGAAGAGTTGTATATGATGCAACCAGAAGGTTTTGTCGATCCAAAGGGAGCTAACAAAGTGTGCAAGCTCCAGCGATCCATTTATGGACTGGTGCAAGCCTCTCGGAGTTGGAATAAACGCTTTGATAGTGTGATCAAAGCATTTGGTTTTATACAGACTTTTGGAGAAGCCTGTATTTACAAGAAAGTGAGTGGGAGCTCTGTAGCATTTCTGATATTATATGTGGATGACATATTACTAATTGGAAATGATATAGAATTTCTGGATAGCATAAAGGGATACTTGAATAAGAGTTTTTCAATGAAAGACCTCGGTGAAGCTGCTTACATATTAGGCATTAAGATCTATAGAGATAGATCAAGATGCTTAATTGGACTTTCACAAAGCACATACCTTGACAAAGTTTTGAAGAAGTTCAAAATGGATCAAGCAAAGAAAGGGTTCTTGCCTGTGTTACAAGGTGTGAAGTTGAGTCAGATTCAATGCCCGACCACTACTGAAGATAGAGAGAAAATGAAAGATGTTCCCTATGCTTCAGCCATAGGCTCTATCATGTATGCAATGCTGTGTACAAGACCTGATGTGTGCCTTGCTATAAGTCTAGCAGGGAGGTACCAAAGTAATCCAGGAGTGGATCACTGGACAACGGTCAAGAACATCCTAAAATACCTGAAAAGGACTAAGGATATGTTTCTTGTTTATGGAGGTGACAAAGAGCTAATCGTAAATGGTTACGTCGATGCGAGCTTTGACACTGATCCGGACGATTCTAAATCGCAAACTGGATACGTATTTACATTAAACGGTGGAGCTGTCAGTTGGTGCAGTTCTAAACAAAGCATCGTGGCGGGATCTACATGTGAAGCAGAATACATAGCTGCTTCGGAAGCAACAAATGAAGGAGTCTGGATGAAGGAGTTCATATCCGATCTAGGTGTCATACCTAGTGCACCGGGTGCAATGAAAATCTTTTGTGACAATACTGGTGCAATTGCCTTGGCAAAGGAATCCAGATTTCACAAGAGAACCAAGCACATCAAGAGACGCTTCAATTCCATCCGGGATCTAGTCCAGGTGGGAGACATAGAGATTTGCAAAATACATACGGATCTGAATGTAGCAGACCCGTTGACTAAGCCTCTTCCACGAGCAAAACATGATCAGCACCAAGGCTCCATGGGTGTTAGAATCATTACTGTATAATCTAGATTATTGACTCTAGTGCAAGTGGGAGACTGAAGGAAATATGCCCTAGAGGCAATAATAAAGTTATTATTTATTTCCTTATATCATGATAAATGTTTATTATTCATGCTAGAATTGTATTAACTGGAAACATAATACATGTGTGAATACATAGACAAACAGAGTGTCACTAGTATGCCTCTACTAGACTAGCTCGTTAATCAAAGATGGTTATGTTTCCTAACCATGGACAAAGAGTTGTTATTTGATTAACGGGATCACATCACTAGGTGAATGATCTGATTGACATGACCCATTCCATTAGCTTAGCACCCGATCATTTAGTATGTTGCTATTGCTTTCTTCATGACTTATAGATGTTCCTATGACTATGAGATTATGCAACTCCCGTTTTCCGGAGGAACACTTTGTGTGCTACCAAACGTCACAACGTAACTGGGTGATTATAAAGGTGCTCTACAGGTGTCTCCAAAGGTACATGTTGGGTTGGCGTATTTCGAGATTAGGATTTGTCACTCCGATTGTTGGAGAGGTATCTCTGGGCCCTCTCGGTAATACACATCACATAAGCCTTACAAGCATAGCAACTAATGAGTTAGTTGTGAGATGATGTATTACGGAACGACTAAAGAGACTTGCCGGTAACGAGATTGAATAGGTATTAAGATACCGATGATCGAATCTCGGGCAAGTAACATACCGATGACAAAGGGAACAACGTATGTTGTTATGCGGTCTGACCGATAAAGATCTTCGTAGAATATGTAGGAGCCAATATGAGCATCCAGGTTCCTCAATTGGTTATTGACCGGAGACGTGTCTCGGTCATGTCTACATTGTTCTCGAACCCGTAGGGTCCGCACGCTTAAGGTTTCGATGACAGTTATATTATGAGTTTATGAGTTTTGATGTACCAAAGGAGTTCGGAGTCCCGGATGGGATCGAGGACATGACGAGGAGTCTCGAAATGGTCGAGACATAAAGATTGATATATTGGAAGCCTATATTTGGATATCGGAAGTGTTCCGGGTGAAATCGGGATTTTACCGGAGTACCGGGAGGTTACCGGAACCCCCCGGGAGGTATATGGGCCTTAGTGGGCCTTAGTGGAAGAGAGGAGAGGTGGCCAGGGCTAGGCCGCGTGCCCCTCCCCCCTAGTCCGAATAGGACAAGGAGAGGGGGGCGGCGCCCCCCCTTCCTTCTCTCTCTCCTCTTTCCCCCCTCCCGAATCCTATCCCAACTAGGAAAGGGGGGGAATCCTACTCCTGGAGGGAGTAGGACTCCTCCTGGCGCGCCCTCTCCTGGCCGGCAGCACCTCCCCTTTGATCCTTTATATACGGAGGCAGAGGGCACCCCTAGAGAAACAAGTTGATCCACGTGATCATATTCTTAGCCGTGTGCGGTGCCCCCTTCCACCATAGTCCTCGATAATATTGTAGCGGTGCTTTGGCGAAGCCCTGCGACGGTAGTACATCAAGATCGTCACCATTCCGTCGTGCTGACGGAACTCTTCCCCGACACTTTGCTGGATCGGAGTCCGGGGATCGTCATCGAGCTGAACGTGTGCTAGAACTCAGAGGTGCCGTAGTTTCGGTGCTTGATCGGTCGGGCCGTGAAGACGCACGACTACATCAACCACGTTGTGCTAACGCTTCCGTTGTCGATCTGCAAGGGTACATAGATCACACTCTCCCCTCTCGTTGCTATGCATCACCATGATCTTGTGTGTGCGTAGGAATTTTTTTGAAATTACTACGTTACCCAACAGTAATCACCTGCCACACACGGGAAAAGAATTGGATTGATATGAACAAATTGACGAGAAACTTATTTCACCAGGAGGATAAACGAAGAACTTGGATCGTATATAAGTACCATAAGTAGCAACAATCCTCAGGGAAGGCTTTTGGTGAAATATAACCCAAGATAATTCCAACGAAGAGGTTGATGGATTTAAAATATCTCATACTTGATAACTTGTGAAACATGAAAACATGAACTCAAATTATCAAGAATGACATAATACCAGCTCCAATGATACGGTTGAAAGAATTGCACTTTAAAATGCAAGATAAAGAATACTTGAGCTCCTCTGAAAACAATCTCGATGAACACTTCAAGAAGGAATTAAATCCTTGGTGAACCACCATGTAGAGCCTCCTTGAAGAACTCCGGTAACAAAAGGATGATCAAACGGAAGGAAAAATAAGTTGAAAACACAAGGTGAATCCTTGTAAAGATTTAGATGAATCTCCGTGATAATATAATTGCAAGAGCTTGGACTCCGGGAAAAAGAGAAGATGACACAATTGAGATCAAGAATTTGATGAGCCTCCGGAATAGGGAATTAATCACTTGGATGAAACAAGAATAAGAATTACATTATGCGTATCCTTTACCAATTTAGATTGATGACAAGCAACGGATCGCATATGACTTATTCTCGTAGAAAGGATTTAGATAGATATAGTGCAAACTTAATGGACCACCAGTAGGATTGAGAACACGAATGAATTTATATGATACACGAAGGAAGAAGAATCTTGCACGAACCACCGTAAGAATTAAAATGAACAAAGAAAAGATAAGGAAGACATTGGGAAGAATTAGAAAATGAATGAGATGCTTGAGAGAATTTAGATAAAAGTGAAAATAATAGATCATGGATCAATTGGAGATCACTTGAATGATGCACCGGTAAGATCGGAGAATGATAACTGCAAACTGAGAATGAATAAACCTGAATTGATGGACTCCGGATAATCAAACTGAACAGAATCTTGAATTTCTCTGGATAGGTGATAAGAATTCTGACAATCAAAAACAAATATGAGAGGATGGGCTCGAACTAGAATCACTAATCTCTGAGAGAACGGATAAGATATGGAGGTAAAACTATTCTTCGGTCTTCCAACTGAGAATGACGACGAGAAATACCATCATGACTCATTTAGGCACTCCGGAAGAATCAAAACGAAGAGGTTGAGCCAATGATGAAAAGAATTTGAAAGATCTTGGAGAAAGAACATTTGACTGATGACAGTTCATTGTTACGTCAAACTTCGAAAAGAATTTTGGGAGTAACTCCGGGAAAATAAGAAAAGTCAGGTAAGTTCCTGGGAACAAGGCCTGTGGGTTAGGGCCCACTCAAAAGAAACACCGTTGATGGGTTTAAAAGAGAGAATGCACCGGTTGAATTAAATGGCTTGAATGAGATAAACAACCTCGAAATAGGTTGAACGGATCTTGAATGACAAGACGAGCCTTTTGAGAAAGCTTTGAGCACGCCAGAACAAATGAATAGTGGGAAGTGAATTGTTATGAGGTACACCGGTATGAGAAGGCATTGAAATGAGGAAAGGGGTAAGATCAACAAAGCTTGACTTTAAACCACCGGAGAAGAAAATTAGTGACGAGAGACGAACTTGATGCTTCAATAGCATCTTCTTGCGAATCACTGGATAAGAATATTGACGAAAAAGGAATGGAGAAGCTTCACATCAATAGCATGGTAGTTGAATAAGAAATCTGAATCCTTGAAGGAAAAAGGGTTGGGAGGGTGGGGAAAACAAAGACAACTTGGGACAGATGAAACAAACACCGTTGAGAAAGCTGAGATTGAATCTTGCGGATATTGAAAATGAACGGATCCGCTTGAAGAGAAACACGCCGTTTGAAAAAGGATTGACGTGAAAATCTCGATGATCGAGAAGGATTAGTATTCGCATAGAGATATGAGAACACCGCTTAGGGAAAGTATGGAATCAACACTTGACATTGAAGCAACTCGAATACCACAACTCAAAAACAAAAACAAAGGATTGGCTTGCAGAATAAGCCGGAACAAACATATGATAGAGATTTCGTCCGTAGTTTTTGTTGTGGGGCCTACACGGGCTCGATCGTACAACACCATCATGTACAAGGCAGTGCACATGACATACGAAGCGTCCCCGAGTCGGCATAGCCAAGGACTCTTTAAGACACAACGAGACCACTGTAAAACCGACCGTGGATAGGCGGACCACTAGACGTCGAACCCCATTTTCAAATCATACATCTGTCGGAAAGATATCCTAAGAGCTACTTGAATTCCCACTTATAAACTCCCGAAATTTTCCGGTTATGCAATCAGGTGTTGGGGATACAGGGGAAGCATAATATCTCACCCAAACTAACAAATCCTACATCCAGCTGTATCCATCCTTCAACACATAACCAAGAAACCTTCGGAAATCGTCTACCTCCACCTTCGAAAAGCATCCGTTATACGAGTTATGGCAATACTCCCGAACTCCCGCCCCAGTACTGGGTGGCGTCGAGGTTATCTCACCAACGAACTGCATAAAAGAGATTTTCGATGTCGGCGTACTAAACTCAGGTATTCCAGAACTGCAATGATAAAATTATGACGACAACACCTCAGAGCTCAACTTCCCGGGACACTTCCACAAAACCCCTGATAGGAAGCACCAAGACAATGTTCTTGTCATAAAACCATCGGAACGATTCCAAGATACCCGCGTGATCCTAAATTTTTTTTAGTGAAATTTGAGAAGAGAAGAGTCAAAACTCTACGTCAGGATGCCTTACCAGAGCGATGAGGAGACTGGGAAGTAAAAAGGATTCCTAAACTCTCCAATATATAATTCCTAAATGACTCAAAACATTTTTCTAGACACAACTCGGCCGCTAATAACGATCAAGCAATGGGGATCCTAAGGTCGGGGAAGGCTCTCATACCAACTTGTAACGCCCTCGATGCGGCTATATCTCCCACGTGTCGAAGCACGACTTAGAGGCATAACCGCATTGAAAGCAATGTCGCAAGTGAGGTAATCTTCACACAACCCATGTAATACGTAAGGGAAAGAGATACATAGTTGGCTTACAATCGCCACTTCACACAATTACAAGAATAAAGCATTATATCATCCAAGTACAATCAAGGTCCGACTACGGAACCAATAATAAAAGAAGAACCCCAAAAGCGACAAAGGCCCCCGATCGACCCCAACTGGGATCCACTACTGACCAACTAGAATGAAACAACACAAAGGACAAGATCTTCATCGAGCTCCTCCTGAGCTTGGTTGCGTCATCTGCACGGACTCATCGACACCTGCAAGCTGGTTTTGGAAGTATCTGTGAGCCACGGGGACTCAGCAATCTCGCACCCTCGCGATCAAGACTATTTAAGCTTATGGGAAAGGTAAAAGTATGAGGTGGAGCTGCAGCAAGCGACTAGCATATATGGTGGCTAACATATTCGCAAAAGAGAGCGAGAAGAGAAGGCAAAGCACGATCGAGAAACTATGATCAAGAAGTGATCCTAGAACAACCTACGTCAAACATTACTCCAACACCGTGTTCACTTCCCGGACTCCACCGGAAAGAGACCATCACGGTTACACACGTGGTTGATATATTTTAATTAAGGTCAACTTCAGGTTTTCTACAACCGGACATTAACAAATTCCCATCTGCCCATAACCGCGGGCATGGCTTTCGGAAGTTCAAATCCCTGCAGGGGTGTCCCAACTTAGCCCATCACAAGCTCTCACGGTCAACGAAGGAATAGACTCCTCCCGAGACGTTCCGATTAGACTCAGTATCCCAGTTCTACAAGACACTTCGACAAGTTAAAACAAATCCAGCAACACCGCCCGAATGTGCCGACAAATCCCGATAGGAGCTGCACATATCTCTTTCTCAGGGCACACTCAGATGGGACTAGCTACGAGTAAAACCAACCCTCAAGATTCCCCGAGGTGGCCCCGCAGGCAGCTCAGTTCGGACCAACACTCAGAGGAGCACTAGCCCGGGGGGGGGGGGTAGAATAAAGATGACCCTTGAGTCTGCAGAACCCAAGGGAAGGTGGTAGGTTGTTAGTGCAAATGGTAAAACCAAGGTTGGGCATTGCTGGAGGAGTTTTATTCAAGGAGAACTGTCAAGGGGTTCCCATTATTACCCAACCGTGTAAGGAATGCAAAATCCGGGAACATAACACCGATATGACGGAGACTAGGGCCGCAAGAGTGGAACAAAACACCAGGCATAAGGCCGAGCCTTCCACCCTTTACCAAGTATATAGATGCATTAATTAAATAAGAGATAGTGTGATATCCCAACAAGTAAACATGTTCCAATAAGGAACAACATCTCCATGTTCCAACAAGGAACAAACTTCAATCTTCACCTGCAACTAACAACGCTAAAAGAGGGGCTGAGCAAAGCGGTAACATAGCCAAACAATGGTTTGCTAGAACAAGGTGGGTTAGAGGCTTGGTTCAACAATATGGGAGGCATGATAAGCAAGTGGTCCGTATCGCAGCATAGGCATAGCAAAAGAGCAAGCAACTAGCAAGCAAAGATAGAAGTGATTTCGAGGGTATGGTCATCTTGCCTGAAATCCCGCAAGGAAGAAGAACGAGTCGATGAAGAAGACAAACGGACATAGACGAACTGGTCCTCACAAACGCGACGTTACCGGAACCAACCCGAAGAAGCAAACACCGGAAAGAAGCACACAACATAGTAAATAAACCACACATGAACATGGTATGATATGCGAGATGCGGTATGCGATGCATATGCATGATTTGACAAGGAATGATTGAACCTTGCCTCAACTTGGAAATCCAAGTGTGCCACTGGAAAGGTGAGATGAAATTGCTTGAAAACGATATAAAGAACGCCAGAATCGGAGTTACGGTTTGGAAATGGCAAGCAATTTAAATATGGCCACGTTCTGCGATTTACAGCAAGTAGCCATCTAAATGCGACAAGATGAATATGCTACAACACTCAAACATGGCATAAAAATACATGGCAGGGATGCATTCAAGAAGCTTAACAAAAGTCTAGCACTAAGCTACGGCCAATTCATCCATTAACAGGTTCAAACAAGCATGGCAAAATGCATTTGGCAAACAGATCTCACACTTGGTGAAATTAACACTTGTCTGGAATTTCAGATCAGATAGCACACTTCGGAGCATGAAAACTATATGCTACAGGACCTGAACATGGCAAAGTAAAGCATGGCATGGAGCTACTCAAAGAGCTTAACAAAAGTCCCTTAGTGACCTTGAGCCAAAAGGGATCAGAAAATACAATTGCAAGCATGTGAACATGGCAAAAACATAATCAGATCACAGACTTAGTGAAAACTGGAGCATGCTGAAACAGATATCAAGTAGGCATGTTTACGAGCTCGATGCACTCACTACAGAGCAAGTCATGACAATCTAAGCATACGCCCCTCAAGAATACAATTATAAAAGTTAGACATGGCAAGAACAATAGCATAGCATGCACGGATCAATTACAACATCAACGGCAAAATCGCTAACAAGTAGACAATCTGCCCAGATTCACGAAATGACAAAAGTAGAGCTCGATTGACTCAAGCTAGGGTGCTCCATAATTGCAAACAAAGACATGGATGGATATAGCACTACAAGATTAACAAAACATCCTTACTGATCATCCTCAAAAGAGGCACGGATCACTAGGAAACAACATGAACATATGGCATTATGAGATGAACAGTCTAAGGACTTAGTGAAAATTCTAAGTCCCTGAAATCAGCATTAACGAATGCTCCACTTTGCAAGCTCATGCTAGTCACCACACACATCACAAAAATACATGGGTTGCACCTCTGGAAAGATGGCAAAACTCTTAACAAAATATATGTAGAGCTCATGAGCATATCATGCACACAATAATCATGGCAAAAATGACAAATATCTAAATGGAGCAGCAGATCTGACAATTATCTCAAGTAGCACTCTTCCAACAGCATTTCGGGCATCAAGATGAACTCAAATGAAAATGATGCAATGAGATGAAACGATGTACTCTCTGAGGCGAACATTTTGATATGCTACACACATGAATCGGAGCTATGGATGCGAAGTTGCGACGTGATGAACATGAGCATATGAATCTGGGAATCCCGGGGACTTAGTGAAATTTAGAGAGCGTCAAATAGTAAAAATCGCGCGGGGCAGAGGGTAGCTGGGCTGCTCACCACTAGGCTCGGCCCATGGGAAGAGGAGAAGGCAGGCCGGCGGGCTGGCTGGAGCTGGGCCTAGGAGGCCAAGGCCCACGCGGCCACGCACGGTCAACGACGTCGAACGGAGCATGGCTCGGCTCCTCCCGATCCATGGTTGTGGCGGCGCTAGAGAACTCCGGCGAGGCTTGAGGAGACGACAGCGGCCGGAGAGCGATGGGGAACGCCGGGGACGACGCGGGGGCTGCCGGATCTGGCCGGAGTTGGCCGGATCTGGGCGATGAGGAGGTGGAGTGAGGCGCCGGAGCGGGCGGCGCTCGCCGGCGAGTTGTGCCATGGCGGAGGCGGCGAGTGGCGTGGCGGCGGCGAAGCGCACCGGCGAGGAGGCGGCGCGAGGTGCCGGCGAGGACGGGCGGAGCTGGCGGCGGAAGGACCCGGGCCGGGGAGGCCGGATCTGGGCGCCTCGGGCCCGGCGGCGCGGGGACGGCGGCGGTGGACAGGTGGCGCGCAGCGGTTGGACGCGAACGACGGAGCGGACATGTCCGGGCACGGTGGAATGTGTCCGGTGGCGCGAGAGGAAAGAAGACTAGGGTTAGACCGTGAATTTCAGGGGGAGGGACATATTTATAGAGGTAGGAGGAGCTAGGAAAGTCCAAATGAGTTGCGGTTTGCGGCCACGCGATTGTGATCGAACGCTCTAGATGATGGAGAGGGTTTAGGTGGGTTTTGGGCCAAATTGGAAGGGTGTTGGGCTGCAACACACACGAGGCCTTCTCGTTCCCTCGGTTAACCGTTGGAGCATCAAACGAAGTCCAAATGGCACGAAACTTGACAGGCGGTCTACCGGTAGTAAACCAAGGCCGCTTGGCAATTCTCGGTCCAATCCGGAAACGTTTAATCCCCACACACGAGAAGAAGGTAGAAATGACCATCGGAGGAGAACGAAGCGCCGGAATGCAAAACGGACAACGGGGAAAATGCTCGGATGCATGAGACGAACATGTATGCAAATGAAATGCACATGATGACATGATATGCAATGCATGACACGCAAGCAATGGCAAGGCAACAAAAACGAATAACTGGACGACACCTGGCACATCGGTCTCGGGGTGTTACAATTTGCATGTCTATGTTGTTGTAGATCAATAGCCCGTGCTACCGTTCCTTTCAATTTTAATGCGTTCCTAGATAAAGCTAAGTTGAAAGATGATGGTAGCAACTACACGGACTGGGTCCGTAACTTGAGGATTATCCTCATTGCTGCACAGAAGAAATACGTCCTGGAAACACCGATAGGTGCAAGACCCGCTGCAGGAGCAACTCCGGACGTTATGAACGTCTAGCAGAGCAAAGCTAATGACTACTCAATAGTTCAGTGTGCCATGCTTTACGGCTTAGAATCGGGATTTCAAAGACGTTTTGAACGTAATGGAGCATATGAGATGTTCCAAGAGTTGAAGCTAATATTTCAAGCAAATGCCCGAGTTGAGAGATATGAAGTCTCCAACAAGTTCTATAGCTGCAAAATGGAGGAGAATAGTTCTGTCAGTGAACACATACTCAGAATGTCTGGGTACCACAACCACTTGACTCGGCTGGGAGTTAATCTTCTTGATCATAGTGTCATTGACAGAGTTCTTCAATCACTGCCACCAAGCTATAAAGGCTACGTGATGAACTATAATATGCAAGGAATGGAAAAGACAATTCCCGAGCTCTTCACGGTGCTAAAGGCTGCGGAGGTAGAAATCAAGAAGGAGCATCAAGTGTTGATTGTTAACAAGACCACTAGTTTCAAGAAAAAGGGCAAAGGGAAGAAGGGGAACTTCAAGAAGAACAACAAGCCAGTTGCTGCTCAAGGGAAGAAACCCAAGTCTGGACCTAAGCCTGAGACTGAGTGCTTCTACTGCAAAGGGACTAGGTACTGGAAGCAGAACTGCCCCAAGTATTTGGCAGATAAGAAGGATGGCAAAGTGAAAGGTATATTTGATATACATGTTATTGATGTGTACCTTACTAATGCTTGTAGTAGCACCTGGTATTTGATACTGGTTTTGTTGCTCATATTTGCAACTCAAAACAGGGGCTACGGATTAAACGAAGATTGGCTAAGGAGGAAGTGACGATGCGTGTGGGAAATGGTTCCAAAGTCGATGTGATCGCCATCAGCACGCTACCTCAACATCTACCGCCGGGATTAGTTTTAGAACTAAATAATTGTTATTTAGTGCCAGCATTGAGCATCTGGATCTTGTTTGATGTGAGACGGTTATTCATTTAAATCAGAGAATAATGGTTGTTCTATTTATATGAGTAATATATTTTATGGTCATGCACCCTTGATGAGTGGTCTATTTTTGTTCAATCTCGATTGTAGTGATACACATATTCATAATATTGAAGCCAAAAGATGCAAGGTTAACAATGATAGTGCAACTTATTTGTGGCACTGCCGTTTAGGTCATATTGGTGTAAAGTGCATGAAAAAACTCCATGCTGATGGACTTTTGGAATCACTTGATTATGAATCACTTGATACTTGCGAACTATGCCTCAGGGGCAAGATGACTAAGACTCCGTTCTTCGGAACAATGGAGCGAGCAACTGACTTATTGAAAATAATACATACTAATGTATGCGGTCCGATGAGTGTTGAGTCTCGCGATAGGTATCATTATTTTCTGACCTTTAGAGATGATTTGAGCAGGTATGGGTATATCTACTTGATGAAACATTAGTCTGAAACATTTGAAAAGTTCAAAGAATTTCAGAGTGAAGTGGAAAATCATCGTAACAAGAAAATAAAGTTTCTACAATCTGATCATGGAGGTGAATATTTGAGTTATGAGTTTGGTCTTCATTTGAAACAATGAGGAATAGTTTCGCAACTCACGCCACCTGGAGTACCACAACGTAATGGTGTGTCTGAATGTCGTAACCGTACTCTATTAGATGTGGTGCGATCTATGGTATCTCTTACTGATTTACCGCTATCGTTTTGGGGTTATGCTTTAGAGACGGCTGCATTCATGTTAAATAGGGCACCATCTAAATCCGTTGAGACGACACCATATGAACTGTGGTTTGGCAAGAAACCTAAGCTTTAGTTTCTTAATGTTTGGGGCTGCGATGCTTATGTGAAAAAGCTTCAACCTGATAAGCTCGAACCCAAATTGGAGAAATGTGTCTTCATAGGATACCCAAAAGGGACTGTTGGGTACACCTTCTATCACAGATCCGAAGGCAATATATTTGTTGCTAAGAATGGATCCTTTCTAGAGAAGGAGTTTCTCTCGAAAGAAGTGAGTGGGAGGAAAGTAGAACTTGATGAGGTAATTGTACCTTCTCCTGAATTCGATAGTAGTTCATCACAAAAATCAGTTCCAGTGATTCTTACACCAATCAGTGAGGAAGCTAATGATGGTGATCATGAAACTTCAGATCAAGTTACTACCGAACCTCGTAGGTCAACCAGAGTACAATTCGCACTAGAGTGGTATGCTAATCCTGTTCTAGAGGTCTTGTTACTTGACCATGACAAACCTACGAACTATGAGGAAGCGATGATGAGCCCAGATTTCGCAAAATGGTTTGAGGCCATGAAATCTAAGATGGGATCCATGTATGAGAACAAAGTGTGGACTTTGGTTGACTTGCCCGATGATCGGCAAGCCATTGAGAATAAATGGTCTTCAAGAAGAAGACCGACGCTGATGGTAATGTTACTGTCTACAAAGCTCGACTTGTTGTGAAAGGTTTTTGACAAGTTCAAGGAGTTGACTACGATGAGACCTTCTCACCCGTAGCGATGCTTAAGTCTGTCTGAATCATGTTAGCAATTGCCGCATTTTATGATTATAAAATTTGGCAAATGGATGTCAAAAATGAATTCCTTAATGGATACCTAAAGAAGAGTTGTATATGATGCAACCAGAAGGTTTTATCGATCGAAAAGGTGCTAACAAAGTGTGCAAGCTCCAGAGATCCATTTATGGACAAGTGCAAGCCTCTCGGAGTTGGAATATACACTTTGATAGTGAGATCAAAGCATATGGTTTTATACAAACTTTTGGAGAAGCCTGTATTTCCAAGAAAGTGAGTGGGAGCTATGTAGCATTTCTGATATTATATGTGGATGACATATTGTTGATCAGAAATAATACAGAATTTCTGGATAGCATAAAAGGATACTCGAATAAGAATTTTTCAATGAAAGACCTCGGTGAAGCTGCTTATATATTGGGCATCAAGATCTATAGAGATAGATCAAGACGCTTAATTGGACTTTCACAAAGCACATACATTGATAAAGTTTTGAAGAAGTTCAAAATGGTTCAGTCAAAGAAAGGGTTCTTACCTGTGTTACAAGGTGTGAAGTTGAGTCAAACTCAATGCCTGACCACTTCAGAAGATAGAGAGAAAATGAAAGTCATTCCCTATGCCTCGGCCATAGCTTCTATCATGTATACAATGTTGTGTACCAGACCTGATGTGTTCCTTGCTATAAGTTTAGCAGGGAGGTACCAAAGTAATCCAGGAGTAGATCACTGGACAGCGGTCAAGAACATTCTGAAATGCCTGAAAAGGACTAAGGATATGTTTCTCGTTTATGGAGGTGACAAAGAGCTCGTCGTAAATGGTTACGTCGATGCAAGCTTTGACACTGATCCGGATGACTCTAAGTCACAAACTGGATACATATTTATATTGAATGGTGGAGCTGTCAGTTGATGCAGTTCCAAGTAGAGCGTCGTGGCGGGATCTACGTGTGAAGCGGAGTACATAGCTGCTTCGGAAGCAGCAAATAGAGGAGTCTGGATGAAGGAGTTCATATCCGATCTAAGTGTAATACCTAGTGCATCGGGTCCAATGAAAATCTTTTGTGACAATACTGGAACAATTGCCTTGGCAAAGGAATCCAGATTTCACAAGAGAACCAAACACATCAAGAGAGACTTCAATTCCATCCGCGATCAAGTCAAGGAGGGAGACATAGAGATTTGCAAGATACATATGGATCTGAATGTTGCAAACCCGTTGACTAAGCCTCTCTCATGAGCAAAACATGATCAACACCAAGACTCCATGGGTGTTAGAATCATTACTATGTAATCTTGATTATTGACTCTAGTGCAAGTGAGAGACTGAAGGAAATATGCCCTAGAGGAAATAATAAAGTTGTTATTTATATTTCCTTATATCATGATAAATGTTTATTATTCATGCTAGAATTGTATTAACTAGAAATTTAGTACATGTGTGAATACATAGACAAACAGAGTGTCCCTAGTATGCATGTACTTGACTAGCTTGTTAATCAAAGATGGTTAAGTTTCCTGACCATAGAGATGTGTTGTCATTTGATGAACGGGATCACATCATTAGAGAATGATGTGATGGACAAGACCCATCTGTTAGCTTAGCATAATGATCGTTTAGTTTTATTGCTATTGCTTTCTTCATGACTTATACATGTTCCTCTGACTATGAGATTATGCAACTCCCGAATACTGGAGGAGCACCTTGTGTGCTATCAAACGTCACAACGTAACTGGGTGATTATAAAGATGCTCTACAGGTGTCTCCGATGGTGTTTGTTGAGTTGGCATAGATCGAGATTAGGATTTGTCACTCCGTGAATCGGAGAGGTATCTCTAGGCCCTCTTGGTAATGCACATCACTATGAGCCTTGCAAGAAATGTGACTAATGAGTTAGTTACGGGATGATGCATTACGGAACGAGTAAAGAGACTTGCCGGTAATGATATTGAACTAGGTATGAGGATACCGACGATCGAATCTCAGGCAAGTAACATATCGATGACAAAGGGAATAACGTATGTTGTTATGCAGTTTGACCGATAAAGATCTTTGTAGAATATGTAGGAGCCAATATGAGCATCCAAGTTCCGCTATTGGTTATTGGCCGGAGAGATGTCTCGGTCATGTCTACATAGTTCTCGAACCCGTAGGGTTCGCACGCTTAACGTTCGATGACGATTTTGCATTATATGAGTTATGTGTTTTGATGACCAAATGTTGTTCGGAGTCCCGAATGAGATCACGACATGATGAGGAGTCTCGAAATGGTCGAGACATAAATAATGATATATTGGACGATGTTATTCGGACACCGGATGAGTTCTGAGAGGTACCGGGTAACTATCGGAGTTTCAAAGGGTTATCAGAACCTCCCGGGGGAACTAATGGGCCTTCATGGGCCTTAGTGGAGAGAGAGGAGGGCCGCAAGGGGCTAGCCACTGAGGAGTCCTAGATAAGAGGGTCCCCTGGCGTCCGGGCTATGTGACATGGGTCGGACTGATGGGTCGTGAAGATACAAGATAAAAGGCCTTCCCCCGTGTCCGGATGGGACTCTCCGTTGCGTGGATGGCAAGCTTTGCGTATGGATATGAAGATTCCTTTCTCTATAAACCGACTCTGTATGACCCTAGGCCCCTCCGGGTGTCTATATAAACTGGAGGGTTTATTCCGAGAGGCAATCATAATCATATAGGCTAGACATCTAGGGTTTAGCCATTACGATCTCGAGGTAGATCAACTCTTGTAACCCCTATACTCATCAAAGTCAATCAAGTAGGAAGTAGGGTATTACCTCCAATAAGAGGGCCCGAACCTGGGTAAACATCATGTCCCTTGTCTCCTGTTACCTTCGATCCTCAGACGCACAGTTCGGGACCCCCTACCCGAGATTGACCGGTTTTGATACCGACATTGGTGCTTTCATTGAGAGTTCCATTGTGCCGTCGACAGAAGGTTTGATGGCTCAATCGATCATCTACAATGATGCTGTTTCGGGGGAGACTTTCCTTCTCAGCCAAATTTTCCTATTCGGCGGCTTCGCACCGCGTGCCAACTCGGTTGGCCACCTTGAACAGATCGACAGCTACGCCCCTGGTCACCAGATCAGTTTCTGGACCCTAAACTATGTCACTGATATCTGAGGAGACTTGATCTTCGAAGGGTTCACGGCCCCGACCATTGCTCTAGCCTTAGATCTGGAGCAAACCATCAGGTCCGAAGATGGGAGTGTGGAGCCCACCGGACTCTTCGTTGCAAACCGCATTATTGAGGATCCGTAGGCGATCGTGTCCATGGAGAACTCGGAATCAGTCCAGGTTCCCCCTATCATTGAAGGGCCGGACTCACCCCCAGACTCCAGACTCGAACTCTTGAAGTCCGCGCCAAGTAGGTAGGGCCAGGAGGCTTGCACCCCGGCTAGCCCCGTGGACTCTCGCGTCCACGCTCAAACCTCGCTCTTAAATGAGGCTCAGGACTTAATGCCATCCCTCGCTATTACAGAGGAATCACTTCCGAACTACGCCCAGCCTGGACTAGGGACTAAGAGCGGGGAATTTTACGTCCCACCGACCACCCACTTCATAGCCACTGTCGAAGACTTAACCGACATGCTGGATTGCGCCTTCGAAGACATCGATGGCATGGACGACGATGCCGGAGATGAACAAGGCCAAGACCCGCCGTTTACCGGACGTTGGACGGCCACCTCCACATATGACGTGTATATGGTGGACACACCCAAAGAGGATGACAACAATGGCAGGAAGGATCCGGTTGAGGACAAGCCTGCCGAAGCACCTCCAAAGCATCGACGTCAGCGACGCCGCTCAAAATCACGTTGTGAAAAAGACAGAAATACCGGCACCGTAGATAATAACACCCCGGAGAACGCCGAAGACTCCGAAGCCCCTGTCGAGCCAACATACGAACATGATGATTGGGAGGATGGGCAAGTTAACTCTGACGATCCAGTCAGGAACGAGGACTCAGAGGATAGTAACTATCTACCAATCTCCAAGGATGATGTGAGCCTCAACGACGAAGACTTCATCGTACCAGAGGAACCACTCGAGCAGTAGCACTTTAAGCGCCAGCTAATCGCCACTGCAAGAAGCCTAAAAAAGAAGCAGCAACAGCTCCAAGCCGAGCAGGATACACTCAACGACAGATGGACCCAAGTCCTGGTTGTCGAACAGTACAACCTTCAACACCCAACTAGGAGTTCTCCGAAGCGTCGGCTACTTCCACAATTCAACGACGAGGCCGTTGAGCCCATACCGTCAAGATATGATCGTGCTGATGAACCAGACCAGCCGCCACATGGACGAGATAAAGCGGCCACCTACGCTGAAAACCAACCCGCACCACCTCGCCGTAAAGGCAGAGAGACAACGGCTCCAAGATACACCTACGACCTACGGCAGGACCTGGACAATAGAGCAGGCCAAGCCAGATCGATCTATGGATCGAGGGGGCGAGCTTCAATGCATGAAGATGGCCATCAGGCCTGGCGCGGCAGGCACAACCTCACTCGGGCCAAAAACCGCATACGGACTTCATCCGAACTGCATCGTGACATCACCCGATACAGAGGCGCCGCACACCCCCTATGCTTCACCGACGAGGTAATGGAGCACCAGTTCCCAGAAGGGTTTAAACCCGTGAACATTGAATCATACGATGGAATGACAGATCCCGCAATATGGATCGAAGACTTTCTTCTCCATATCCACATGTCCCGCGGTGATGATCTCCATGTACCTCCTGCTAAAATTAAAGGGACCAGCTCGGCACTGGTTAAACAGCCTCCGAGAAAACTCTATTAGTATCTGGGAAGACTTGGAAGATACCTTTAGAGATAACTTCCAATGTACCTATGTTCGGCCTCCAGACGCCGATGACCTTAGTCACATAGTCCACCAACCCGGAGAATCAGCCCGAAAGCTATGGACCAGGTTCTTAATTAAAAGGAACCAAATTGTGGACTGCCCAGACGCCGAAGCCCTCGCAGCCTTTAAGCATAGCGTCTGGGATGAGTGGCTCGCCCAACACCTCGGCCATGAAAAACCAAAGTCCATGGCAGCCCTTACCGCACTCATGACCCGCTTTTGCGCGGGAGAAGACAGCTAGCTCGCTCGTAGAAGCAACCACACTAGCAACCCTAGCACCTCCGAAGCCAGAGACGGCAACGGCAAGCCACGACGCAACAAACACAAGCGTCGAAGCAACAACGAAGATACTGAAGATACGACGGTCAACGCCGGATTCAGTGGCTCTAAACTTAGTCGGTGAAAGAAGCCATTCAAAGGAAACAAAGATGGTCCATCCAGTTTGGACAGAATACTCGATAGGCCTTGCCAGATTCATGGCACCCTGACAAGCCTGACAATCATACCAACAGAAATTGTTGGGTCTTTAAGCAGGCGGGTAAGCTAAACAACAAACATAAGGGGAAAGGGACACCCAGCAAGGACGACGATGAAGAGCCTCGCCCACCGAATACAGGGGGACAGAAGAAATCCCCCCCAGGTCAAAACGGTGAATATGATCTACGTTACTCATATCCCTAAGCAGGAGCGCAAGCGCGCATTAAGGTTCGTCCATGCCATAGAGCTAGTCGCCCCAAAATTTAACTCATGGTCAGCCTGCCCGATCACTTTATATCGCAGAGACCATCCGACCAATATCCGTCATGGAGGTTCGGCCGCATTGGTCCTCAATCCAATTATTGACGGATTCCACCTCACGCGAGTCCTTATGGATGGCGACATCAGTCTTAACCTGCTTTATCAGGACACTGTCCGTAAAATGGGTATTGATCCATCAAGAATCAAGCCCACTAAAACCACCTTTAAAGGAGTAATACCCAGCGTAGAGGCCTATTGCATAGGATCCATAATGCTGGAAGTCGTGTTCGGCTCCCTAGATAACTTCCAAAGCGAAGACTTGATCTTCAACATTGTCCCCTTCCGCAGTGGCTATCATGCACTGCTCGGACGAACCACTTTCACCCGTTTCAATGCAGTCCCGCACTACGCTTATCTAAAGCTCAAAATGACTGGACCATGTGGCATTATAACAATCAACGGAAACATTGAGCGCTCCCTCCATACGGAGGAGCATACCGCGGCCCTCGCAGCCGAAGTACAGGGTGGCCTCATTAAGCCGAATACTACATCGGTAGTCAAGCCCCCAGACATTGTGAAACGAGTCCGGTCTACCCTGCAGAATGGAAGTCCAGCTCGTCCGGAGCTAGACTAGCAATTCAGCCTTCGTCAAAACCCCAACTTGATAGCGGCATATGTACCGTGCGTACATAACTACGCACTAAAGATACCATGGGCTAGGGCGGAGGCCTACTAAAAATAAGATCCACAATACGGTTCGACCCTATCGGGACCCTCATATTCTTCCTTTTCTTCTTCTTATCTCTATTTTTCAGGTTCTTTACAACCCACATCACTTTTCGACGGCACCACGAGCCCTTCTTCCAGGCCCCTTATGTATGCTTAATCGTTTATCCTCTCAAAGAATCACACACCAAGGCGACAAGAAGCGCAGACGAGCGGCAGAGTATCCAAAGGATCGTCAAGACCATCTTCCACTTTTCAGGACCTGTATATTGCTTTCCCTTGTGCCCGGCATGTAAAATAGCCTATATGCTTATCGCATCCTCTGTAAAAATATGTTTTTATGTATCAATCAGACTATAATGGAAACAGTTTCGCCCAGCCCTGTTCGTTATTGGCTTATTTCCTAATCTGTATTCCCTCTTTTACGTCAGATTGTTGTATATACCTCAGCACGATTCAAATCGCCAGGGGCTTTATCCGGCCACATATATTTTTCAAACAAAATAAGTCCAAACACTTTTATAGTATGCTTCGGCATCCCGAATATGGCACTATATGCATCGGCTCCGAATCATGTCTTTGGTCAATAGTTGGGTTGCCCGGCTCCTGTGATTACCACCTTACGTTCCGCTTGTTCGGCTAAGGTAATAAAGGGAGAACTACTACGATTGTGTTTCTGGTTCGTCCGGTCAAACACCTCAGTAGAGAAAGCCGAAAACTAACTGTCATGATGCGGCGAGAGCTGGTCAGCAATTCGGCGACCTACTAAATCTCTAGTGATTTCTTCCGTATTACATGAAGGACTGGCTCTTTCCAGTCACGTGCTTAAGGCATCCAAGTTCGGATAGCTGCACGCGCACCAGGGGCTATCTCATAGTCCCATTATCAAACTCCTATGGCTAAGTGAGAGTAGTAAAGCCACATAGTTCGATTGCCTGGTTCGCCGCACTAACACCTCCTTCACGGACCAATACGTTGGCTCTAGTGTGGTTATGTGCTAGCCCGAACACCCCCGTAGTATCTACGTGGGGCTAAAGCCGACGACTGGCAAACTCCCAGGGATAAAAACGGCCGCACAGGAGGAACAACACTTCAAGATAAATAGCATAAATACATTACACATCATTGGCTTATAATACATTGTCTGGGTAGCCCAGATACATTTACTCGAACATAACGTCCTTCGAGCATTGACCCTCTATCAAACGGGCACCCTCGAGGACATCTTTGAAATAGCGCTCCGGCTTGCGGTGGTCCTTGCCTCCAGGCGGAACCTCAACCGCCACGACGGCGGCCTTCATCTTCGCCCAGTGCATCTTGACGCGGGCAAAGGCCATCCACGCACCTTCTATGCATGCTGAGCGCTTCACTGCCTCTACTCGGGGCAAGGCGACGCCAAGCCGCTTGACCAGGCCGAAGTAGCTGCTCGGAATGGGTCCGGCCGGCCATAGCTGGACTATGATGTCATTCATGGCCAAATCAGACATCCTATGCAGCTCCGCCAGCTACATCATCTGGTTGTTTAGCAGGGCTGGCCACTCCGGCGCCAAGTACTAAGACCAGAAGAGCTTCTCCGTCGCGTTCCCTTCTTGTGCCCGGAAATACTAGGCAACGTCGGCAGCACTCCTCAGGAGATTCGCAAAGGCGTCTGGAGTACTCCATAGTCGATTTAGCAAAGCATATCTTCGACCGCTGAATATACTCTGTAAAAGAAAAAGGCTTACCAGACGCTATCTGTTCGGCTTGCTTGATATCCTCTCGAGCCGCCCGAGACTCGCACTACGCCTCCTTCGCCTCTTGAAGAGCCTTGGTGATTTCGGCCGCTTGGGCCTTGTTACTCTCCTCCAAGGACTCACACTTGTTGGCGGCATCCTGGAGAGCTTGCTCCACTTCGGTCACCCTCGCCTCATACTGGTGGCGGGCGACTGAGGGAGTCCTGGATTAAGGGGTCCTTGGGCGTCCGGGCTATGTGACGTGGGCCGGACTGATGGGCCATGAAGATACAAGACAGAAGACTTCCTCCCGTGTCCGGATGGGACTCTCCTTTGCATGGATGGCAAGCTTGGCGTTTGGATATGAAGATTCCTTTCTCTTTAAACCAACTCTGTACAACTCTAGCCCCTACGGTGTCTATATAAACCGGAGGGTTTAGTCCGTAGAGGCAATCATAATCATACAGTCTAGAAAATTAGGGTTTAGCCATTACGATCTCATGGTAGATCAACTCTTGTAACCCCTATACTCATCAAAGTCAATTAAGTAGGACGTAGGGTATTACCTCCATCAAGAGGGCCCGAACCTGGTTAAAACATCATGTCCCTTGTCTCATGTTACCATCGATCCTTAGACGCACAGTTCGGGACCCCCTACCCGAGATCTGCCGGTTTTGACACCGACATTGGTGCTTCCATTGAGAGTTCCGCTGTCTCATCGCCAGAAGGTTTGATGGCTCCATCAGTCATCTACAACAATGTTGCCCTGAGGGAGGTCTTTCTCCCCGGCCAGATCTTCGTGTTCGGCTGCTTCTCACCGCGGGCCAACTCGATTGTCCATCTAGAGCAGATCGACTGCTACGCTCTAGGTCACCAGATTAGTTTCGGAAATCTGGATTATGTCACTAATATCCGAGGAGACTTGATTTTCCAAGGGTTCATGACCCCAACCTATGCTCTGGACCTAGATCCGGAGCGTGTCTCTAGGTCCGAAGACGGGATTCCCGAGCCCGCCGGACTCTGTGCGGCTATTAAGCCTAGTACGGAAGAGTCGGAGGAAGCAGCGTCACCAGCAGTCATCATGAAGCCGAACTCTTCTCCGAACACTGACCCCAAACCCTCGGAGTCAGCATCTTGTGAGCTCGGCCAAGGAGTTTCCTCCCCGCCGTACTCCACGAACTCCCTTCTTCCTGGCTGAACCTCGCCTCTAAGCGAGGCTCTGGACTTAATGCGATCCCTCGTCATTACAGAGGGGCAACGTCTGAACTATGCCCAGCCCGGACTAGGGGTTGAGAGCGGGGAATTTTATGTCCCACCCACCACCCACTTCATAGCCACTATCGAGGACTTAACCGACAAGCTCAATTACGGCTCCGAAGACATCGATGATATGGATGGCGATGCCGGAGAAGAGAAGGCCCAAAATCCGTTGTTCACCGGATGCTAGACGGCCACCTCTTCGTATCACGTGTACATGGTGGATACACCCAAAGAGGGTAATGGCAATAACGAGAAAAATCCAGTTGAGGATACACCTCCTGAGATACAACCAAAGCACCGACGTCAGCGGCGCTGCTCTAAGTCACGCCATGGAAAAGACAGCAATACCGGCACCGGAGACATCAATACCCCGGACGACGCCGAAGGCCAAGAAGACCCCGTCGAGCCAGCCTTTGAATATGACGATCGGGAAGATGGGAAAATTAGCCCCGATGAACAGGCTATAAACGAAGACTCGAAGGGTAGTAATTACCTTCCACTCTCGGAGGAGGAGGCGAGCCTCGGCGATGAATACTTTATCGTACCTAAGGAACCACTTGAGCAAGAACGCTTTAGGTGCCGGCTAATAGCCACTGCAAGGAGCCTGAAAAAGAAGTAGCAACGGCTCCAAGCTGACCAAGATCTGCTCAATGACAGGTGGACTAACGTCTTCGCAGTCCAGGAATACGGCCTCGAGCGCCCAACCAAGAGTTACCCGAAGCGCAAGCTGCTACCTCAATTCGACGATGAGGCGCTGGTTCCCGTACCATCGGCGCGTAACGCGGCCGACCGACCACCACGTGGCCGTGACAAAACGACAGCTCAAGCCGAATAACAGCCCATACCACCTCGCCGTAAAGGTAGGGACACAACAGCTCGGAAATATACTTACGACCTATGAAAAGATTTGGAAAACAGAGCGGGCTAGACCAGATCGATCTACAGATCGCGGGGACGGGCTCCGACGCGCGAGGACGGCTATCTAGCCGGGCACGACGGCCATAACCACGCCCGGGCCGAAAACCATAGACAGCCTCCATCCGAGCTACGTCGCGAGGTGGCCTGCTATAGAGGCGCCGCACACCCCCTCTGCTTCACTGACGAAGTAATGGAACATGAATTCTCAGAAGGGTTTAAATCCGTGAATATCGAATCATATGATGGAACAACGGATCCGGCAGTATGGATCAAAGACTTTCTCCTCCATATTCATATGGCCCGAGGTGATGATCTTCATGCCATCAAATACCTCCCGCTAAAACTCAAGGGACCAGCTCAGCACTGGTTAAACAGCCTGCAAGAAAACTCCATTGGTAGCTGGGAGGACCTGGAAGACACCTTTTGTTGGGGATCGTAGCAGAAATTTAAAATTTTCTACGCATCACCAAGATCAATCTATGGAGTAATCTAGCAACGAGGGGAAGGAGAGTGCATCTACATACCCTTGTAGATTGCTAAGCGGAAGCGTTGCAAGAACACGGAAGAAGGAGTCATACTCATAGTGATTCAGATCGCGGTTGATTCTGATCTAAGCGCGGAACAATGGCGCCTCCACGTTCAACACACGTGCATCCCGGTGACGTCTCCTACGCCTTGATCCAGCAAGGGGAGAAGGTGAGGTTGCGGAAGACTCCATCCAGCAGCAGCACGATGGCGTGGTGGTGGTGGAGTAGCGTGGAACTCCAGCGGGGCTTCGCCAAGCACTACGAGAGACGAGGAGGGAGAGAGGTAGGGCTGCGCCAACAGGAGAAGAACTTCGTGTGTTGGGCTGCCCCTTTGCCTCCACTATATATAGGGGGAGAGGGAGGGCTGCGCCCCCACCTAGGGTTTCCACCCTAAGGGGTGCGGCAGCCCTAGATCCCATCTAGGGTGGCGGCCACAAGGGGGAGAGGGGGAGGCGCACTTGGGGTGGGCCTTAGGGCCCATCTGCCCTAGGGTTTGCCCCCCTCCCCTCTTGGAGGTGCCTTGGGCCTTGGTGGGAGGTGCCCCAGCCCACCTAGGGGCTGGTCCCTTTCCACTATTGGCCCATGTAGGCCTCCGGGGCTGGTGGCCCCTCCCGGTGGACCCCCGGACCCCTCCGATGGTCCCGGTACACTACCGGTGATGCTCGGAACACTTCCGGTGGCCAAAACCATACTTCCTATATATCAATCTTTACCTCCGGACCATTCCGGAACTCCTTGTGACATCCGGGATCTCATCTGGGACTCCGAACAACATTCAGTAACCGCGTACATACTTTCCCTATAACCCTAGTGTCATCGAACCTTAAGTGTGTAGACCCTGCGGGTTCGGGAGTCATGCAGACATGGCCGAGACAACTCTCTGGTCAATAAACAACAGCAGGATCTGGATACCCATATTGGCTCCCACATGCTCCACGATGATCTCATCGGATGAACCACGATTTCAAGGATTCAATCAATCCCGTATACAATTCCCTTTGTCTATCCGTACGATACTTGCCCGAGATTCGGTCGTCGGTATCCTGATACCTTGTTCAATCTCGTTACCGGCAAGTCTCTTTACTCGTTCCGTAACACATCATCCCGTGATCAACTCCTTGGTCACATTGTGCACATTATGACGATGTCCTACCGAGTGGGACTAGAGATACCTCTCCGTTACACGGAGTGACAAATCCCAGTCTCGATTCGTGCCAACCCAACAGACACTTTCGGAGATACCCGTAGTGTACCTTTATAGCCACCCAGTTACGTTGTGACGTTTGGCACACCCAAAGCACTCCTACGGTATCCGGGAGTTGCACAATCTCATGGTCTAAGGAAATGATACTCGACATTAGAAAAGCTTTAGCATATGAACTACACGATCTTGTGCTAGGCTTAGGATTGGGTCTTGTCCATCACATCATTCTCCTAATGATGTGATCCCGTTATCAACGACATCCAATGTCCATGGTCAGGAAACCATAACCATCTATTGATCAACGAGCTAGTCAACTAGAGGCTTACTAGGGACATGGTGTTGTCTATGTATCCACACATGTATCTGAGTTTCCTATCAATACAATTCTAGCATGGATAATAAACGATTATCATGAACAAGGAAATATAATAATAACCAATTTATTATTGCCTCTAGGGCATATTTCCAACAGTCTCCCACTTGCACTAGAGTCAATAATCTAGTTCACATCGCCATGTGATTAACACTCACAGGTCACGTCACCATGTGATCAACATCCAAGAGTCTACTAGCCTCAATGATCCAGTTCACATCGCTATGTGATTAACACTCAAAGAGTTCTGGGTTTGATCATGTTATGCTTGTGAGAGAGGTTGTAGTCAACGGGTCTTGCCATATTCAGATCCCTATGTATTTCGTAGAACTTTATGTCATATCGTAGATGCTGCTACCACGTTCCACTTGGAGCTATTCCAAATTGTTGCTCCATTATACGTATCTGGTATCTCTACTCAGAGCTATCCGGATAGGTGTTAAGCTTGCATCGAGGTAACTCTTTACGTCGAACTCTTTATCACCTCCATAACCGAGAAACATTTCCTTATTCCTCTAAGGATAATTTTGACCGCTATCTGGTGATCCACTCCTAGATCACCTTTGTACCCTCTTGCCAGACATGTGGCAAGGCACACATCAGGTGCGGTACTTCAGCATGGCATACCGTATAGAGCCTATGACAAAAGCATAGGGGACGACCTTCGTCATTCCTCTTTCTTCTGCCGTGGTCAAGCTTTGAGTCTTACTCAACTTCACACCTTACAACTCAGGTAAGAACCCCTTCTTTGACTGATCTATTTTGAACTCTTTCAAAAACATGTCTAGGTGTGCATTCTTTGAAAGTACCATCAGGCGTCTTGATCTATTTCTATAGATCCTGATGCCCAATATGTAAGCAGCTTTATCCAGGTCTTCCTTTGAAAAACACTCTTCAAACAACCGTTTATGCTTTCCATAAATTCTACATTATTTTGGATCAACAATATGTCATCCACATATACTTATCAGAAATGTTGTAGTGCTCCCACTCACTTTCTTGTAAATACAAGTTTCTAGCAAATATTGTATAAACCTAAAAGCTTTGATCACTCCATCAAAGCATATATTCCGATTCCGAGATGCTTGATCTAGTCCATAGAAGGATTGCTGGAGCCAGCATACCTTTTAGCATCCTTAGGATCGACAAAACCTTTTATTGTATCACATACAACTTTTCTTACGAAAACTGGTAAGAAAACTTGTTTTTGACATCCATCTGTAAGATTTCATAATCGAAAAATACAGCTAATGCTAACATGATTCCGACGGACTTAAGCATCGCTACGGGTGAGAAATTCTCATCGTAGTCAACTCCTTGAACTTGTGAAAAGACTCTTTCCCACAAGTCAAGCTTCATAGACGGTAACATTACCGCCCACGTCTGTCTTCTTCTTAAAGATCCATTTATCTCAATGGCTTGCCGATCAACGGGCAAGTCCACCAAAGTCCATACTTTGTTCTGATATATGGATCCTATCTCGGACTTCATGGCTTCTAACCATTTGTCGGAATACGGGCCCACCATCGCTTCTCCATAGCTCGTAGGTTCATTGTTGTCTAACAACATGATATCTAAGATAGGATTACCGTACCACTCAGGAGTAGTACATATCCTTGTCGACCTATGATGTTCGATAGCAACTTGATCCGAAGCTTCATGATCACTATCATTAACTTCCTCTTCAACAGATGTAGGCGCCACAAAAAACATCTTTCTATGTTGCATCACTCTCTGGTTGAAGTAAAGGTTCGACAACCTCATCAAGTTCTATCTTCCTCCCACTCAATTCTTTCGAGAGAAACTCCTTCTCAAGAAAGGACCCGTTCTTAGCGACAAACAATTTGCCCTCGGATCTGAGATAGAAGGTATACCCAACTGTCACCCTTGGGTATCCTATGAAGATGTGTTTGTCCGCTTTGGGTTCGAGCTTCTCCGGCTGAAGCCCTAAGCATCGCATCCCCAAACATTAAGAAATGACAACTTTGGTTTCTTGCCAAACCAATGTTCATATGACGTCGTCTCAACGGACTTAGATGGTGTCCTATCTAAAGTGAATGCAGCTGTCTCTAACGCATAACCTCAAAATGAAAACGGTAGATTGGTAAGAGACATCATAGATCGCACCATATCTCATAGGGTTCGATTACGACGTCCGGACACACCATTACCTTGTGGTGTTTCAGGTGGCTTCAACTGTGAAACAATTCCACAATGTCTTAATTGATTGCCAAACTCATAACTCAGAAAATCCCCTTTTTTGATCAGATCATAGGAACATGATCTTATTGTTATGATGATTCTTAACTTCACTCTGAAATCGCTTGAACTTTTCAAACGTTTCAGACTTGTGCTTCATTAAGTAGATATACCTATATCTACCCAAATCGTCAGTGAAGATGAGAAAATAGCGATATCCACCGCATGCTTCAATTCTCATTGGATCACACGCATCAGCATGCATGATTTCCAACAAGTCACTTGCCCGTTTCATTGTACCTGAAAACGGGGTCTTAGTCATCCTGCCCATGAGGCATGGCTCACATGTGTCAAGTGATTCAAAATCAAGTGACTCCAAACATCCGTCGACATGGAGTTTCTTCATGCATCTTACGCCAATATGACCCAAGGGGCAGTGCCACAAGAAAGTGGTACTATCATTATTAACTCTACATCTTTTGGCGTGAACATGTGTATCACCACGACCGAGATTCAATGAACCATTCACATAGGGTGCATGACCATGAAAGGTATTATTCATGTAAACAGAATAACCATTATTCTCTAATTAAATGAATAACCGTATTGCAATGAACATGATCTAATCATATTCATGCTCAACGTAGACACCTGATAACATTTATCTAGGTTCAATACTAATCCCGAAGGCACATGGAGCGTGCGATGGTGATCTCATCAACTTTGGAAACACTTCCAATACACATCGTCACCTCGCCCTTAGCCAGTCTCCGTTTAGTCCGTAGCTTTTGCTTCAAGTCACCAATAATGGCAACTAAACCGGTATCCAATACCCAGGTGCTACCAGGAGTACTAGTAAGGTACACATTAATAACACGTATATACTTTGTTGAAGTTGCCAGCCTTCTTATCTACCATGCATTTGAGGTAATTCCGCTACCAGTGACCGTCCCCCTTACAATAGAAGCACTTAGTCTCGGGTTTGGGTTCAACCTTGGGTTCCTTCACTGCAGCGGCAACTGGTTTGCCATCCATGAAGTTTCCCTTCTAGCCCTTGCCCTTCTTGAAACCAGTGGTCTTGTTAAACCATCAACACTTGATGCTCCTTCTTGATTTCTACCTTTTGCGGTCTTAAGCACCGCGAACAGCTCCGGGGTCAACTCCATCCCTTGCATGTCATAGTTCATCACGAAGATCTAGTAGCTTAGTGATAGTGGCTAGAGAACTCTATCAATCACTATCTTATCTGGAAGTTTAACTCCCACTTGATTTAAGTGATTGTAGCACCCAGACATTCTGAGCACATGCTCACTAGCTGAGCTATTCTCCTCCATCTCGTTGGCAAAAGAACTTGTCAGAGGTCTCACACCTCTCAACATGGGCATGAGCCTGAAATCCCAATTTCAGCTCTTGGAACATCTCATATGTTCTATGGCGTTCAAAACGTCATTGGAATCCCGATTCTAAGCCGTAAAGTATGGTGCACTAAACTATCAAGTAGTCATCAGGATGTGTCTGTCAGGTGTTCACAACATCCACAGACGATGTTGTAGGGGTTTGCACATCGAGCGGTGCATCAAAGACATAAGCCTTCTGTGTAGCAGTGAGGATACTCCTCGGACTACAGACCTAGTCTGCATCATTGCTTATAATATCTTTCAACTTAATCTTTCTCTAGGAACGTATTGAAACAGGGAGCTACAACATGAGCTATTTATCTACAACATATTTGCAAAGACAATTTAGACTATGTTCATGATAATTGAGTTCATCTAATCAAATTATTTAATGAACTCCCACTCAGATAGACATCCCTCTAGTCATCTAAGTGAAACATGATCCGAATCGACTAGGCCGTGTCCGATCATCACGTGAGACAGACTAGTCATCAACGGTGAACATCTCATGTTGATCGTATCTTCTATACGACTCATGTTCGACCTTTCGGTCTTCCATGTTCTGAGGCCATGTCTGTACATGCTAGGCTCATCAAGTCAACCTAAGTGTTTCGCATGTGTCTCGAGGCCATGTCTGTACATGCTAGGCTCGTCAACACCCGTTGTATTCGAACGTTAGAATCTATCACACCCGATCATCACGTGGTGCTTCGAAACAACGAACCTTCGCAACCGTGCACAGTTAGGGGGAACACTTTTCTTGAAATTTTAGTGAGGGGTCATCTTATTTAAGCTACCGTCGTTCTAAGCAAATAAGATGTAAAACATGATAAACATCACATGCAATTAAATAGTGACATGATATGGCCAATATCATTTTGCTCCTTTTGATCTCCATCTTCGGGGCTCCATGATCATCGTTATCACCGGCATGACACCATGATCTCCATCATCGTGTCTTCTTGAAGTTGTCTCGTCATCTATCACTTCTACTACTATGGCTAACACTTTAGCAATAAAGTAAAGTAATTACATGACGTTTATGTTGACACGCAGGTCATAAATAAATTAAGACAACTCCTATGGCTCCTGCCGGTTGTCATACTCATCGACATGCAAGTCGTGATTCCTATTACAAGAACATGATCAATCTGATACATCACATATATCATTCATCACATCCTTTTGGCCATATCACATCACAAGGCATATGCTGCAAAAACAAGTTAGATGTCCTCTAATTGTTGTTGCAAGTTTTTACGTGGCTGCTATAGGTTTCTAGCAAGAACGTTTCTTACCTACGCGAAAACCACAACGTGATATGCCAATTTCTATTTACCCTTCATAAGGACCCTTTTCATCGAATCCGATCCGACTAAAGTGTGAGAGGCAGACACCCGCTAGCCACCTTATGCAACTAGTGCATGTCAGTCGGTGGAACCAGTCTCACGTAAGCGTACGTGTAAGGTCGGTCCGGGCCGCTTCATCCCACGATGCCGCCGAATCAAGATAAGACTAGTAACGGCAAGTAAATTGACAATATCGATGCCCACAAGGCCACAACTGCTTTGTGTTCTACTCGTGCATAGAAACTATGCATAGACCTAGCTCATGATGCCACTGTTGGGGATCATAGCAGAAATTTAAAATTTTCTACGCATCACCAAGATCAATCTATGGAGTAATCTAGCAACAAGGGGAAGGAGAGTGCATCTACATACCCTTGTAGATCGCTAAGCGGAAGCGTTGCAAGAACACGGATGAAGGAGTCGTACTCGTAGTGATCCAGATCGCGGTTGATTCCGATCTAAGCGCCGAACAACGGCGCCTCCACGTTCAACACACGTGCAGCCCGGTGACGTCTCCTACGCCTTGATCCAGCAAGGGAAGAAGGAGAGGTTGGGGAAGACTCCATCCAGTAGCAGCACGACGGCGTGGTGGTGGTGGAGGAGCGCGGAACTCCAGCAGGGCTTCGCCAAGCACTACGAGAGACGAGGATGGAGAGAGGTAGGGCTGCGCCAACAGGAGAAGAACTTCGTGTGATGGGCTGCCCCTTTGCCTCCACTATATATAGGGGGAGAGGGAGGGCTGCGCCCCCACCTAGGGTTTCCACCCCAAGGGGTGCGGCAGCCCTAGATCCCATCTAGGGTGGCGGCCACAAGGGGGAGAGGGGGAGGCGCACCTGGGGTGGGCCTTAGGGCCCATCTGCCCTAGGGTTTGCCCCCTCCCCTCTTGGAGGCGCCTTGGGCCTTGGTGGGAGGTGCCCCAGCCCACCTAGGGGCTGGTCCCTTCCCACTATTGGCCCATGTAGGCCTCCGGGGCTGGTGGCCCTCCCGGTGGACCCCCGGACCCCTCCGGTGGTCCCGGTACACTACCGGTGATGCCCGGAACACTTCCGGTGGCCAAAACCATACTTCCTATATATCAATCTTTACCTCCGGACCATTCCGGAACTCCTCGTGACGTCCGGGATCTCATCCGGTACTCCGAACAACATTCGGTAACCGCGTACATACTTTCCCTATAACCCTAGCGTCATCAAACCTTAAGTGTGTAGACCCTACGGGTTCGGGAGTCATGCAGACATGGCCGAGACAACTCTCTGGTCAATAACCAACATCGGGATCTGGATACCCATATTGGCTCCCACATGCTCCACGATGATCTCATCGGATGAACCACGATGTCAAGGATTCAATCAATCCCGTATACAATTCCCTTTATCTATCGGTACGATACTTGCCCGAGATTCGATCGTCGGTATCCCGATACCTTGTTCAATCTCGTTACCGGCAAGTCTCTTTACTCGTTCCATAACACATCATCCCATGATCAACTCCTTGGTCACATTCTGCACATTATGATGATGTCCTACCGAGTGGGCCCAGAGATACCTCTCCGTTACACGGAGTGACAAATCCCAATCCCGATTCGTGCCAACCCAACAGACACTTTCGGAGATACCCGTAGTGTACCTTTATAGCCACCCAGTTACGTTGTGACATTTGGCACACCCAAAGCACTCCTACGGTATCCAGGAGTTGCACAATCTCATGGTCTAAGGAAATGATACTTGACATTAGAAAAGCTTTAGCATATGAACTACACGATCTTGTGCTAGGCTTAGGATTGGGTCTTGTCCATCACATCATTCTCCTAATGATGTGATCCCGTTATCAACGACATCCAATGTCCATGGTCAGGAAACCGTAACCATCTCTTGATCAACAAGCTAGTCAACTAGAGGTTTACTAGGGACATGGTGTTGTCTATGTATCCACACATGTATCTGAGTTTCCTATCAATACAATTCTAGCATGGATAATAAACGATTATCATGAACAAGGAAATATAATAATAACCAATTTATTATTGCCTCTAGGGCATATTTCCAACACCTTCCACGACAACTTCCATGGTACATACATCCGACCTCCGGATGCCGATGACTTAAGTCACATAGTTCAACAACCCGGAGAGTCGGCTAGGAAATTCTAGACTAGGTTCCTAATTAAAAAGAACCAGATCGTCGACTGTCCGGATGCCGAAGACCTAGCGGCCTTTAAGAACAGCATTCACGACGAATGGCTCGCCCGACACCTTGGCCAAGAAAAGCCGAAGTCCATGGCAGCCCTCACGGCACTTATGACCCGCTTTTGCGCGGGCGAAGATAGTTGGCTAGCCCGTAGCAGCAACAATGCAAGCGAACCTGGCACCTCTGAAGCCATAAATAGCAACAGCAAGCCCCGACGCAATAGGCACAGGCGTCGGAATAACAGTGACAATACCGATGACACGGCGGTCAATGCCGGATTCAGCGGCTCCAAGCCCGGTCAGCAGAAGAAGCCATTTAAAAGAAACAATTCGGGCTCATCCAGCTTGGACCAAATCCTCAATCGACCATGTCAGATCCACGGCACCTCTGATAAACCTACCAATCATACCAACAGAAGTTATTGGGTCTTTAAATAGGCCAGTAAGTTACATACCGAGGACAAAGAGAAGGGGTCTCCAAGTGAGGACGATGACGAGGAGCCCCGTCCACCGAACATAGGGGGACAGAAGAAACCCCCCCAAGTCAAAACGTTGAACATGGTATACATCACTCATATCCCCAAGAGGGAGCGCAAACGTGCACTCAGGGACGTCTATACGATGGAGCCAGTCACCCCAAAATTCAATCCATGGTCATCTTGCCCGATCACTTTCGATCGCAGGGACCATCCGACTAGTATTCGTCACGGCAGCTCAGCCGCACTGGTCCTCGACCCAATCATTGATGGATTCCACCTCACGCGGGTCCTTTTGGACGGTGGCAGCAGCCTTAACATGCTCTATCAGGACACAGTCTGCAAGATGGGCATCGATCCGTCAAGGATCAAGCCCACGAAAACTACCTTTAAAGGAGTAATACCAGGTGTAGAGGCCTGTTGCACGGGCTCAATCATATTCGAAGTCGTCTTCGGATCACCGGACAACTTCTGAAGCAAAGACTTGATCTTCGACATCGTCCCCTTCCGTAGTGGCTACCACGCACTGCTCAGATGAACCGCATTTGCTCACTTCAATGCGGTGCCACACTATGCCTATCTCAAGCTTAAGATGCCCGGGCCACGCGGTGTCATAACAGTCAATGGAAACACAGAACGCTCCCTCCGTACCGAGGAGCACACCGCGGCCCTGGCAGCGGAAGTATAGGGCGGCCTTATGAAACAGAACATCAATTCGGCGGCCAAGCCCCCAGACACTATTAAACGAGTTCGGATTACTCCATAGCATGACAGTCCGGCTCATCAGGAGGTGCACTAGCAATTCGGCCTCCGTCTCAGTCTCGACCAAACTGCGGCGTACGTACCGCGCATACATAACTATGCACTAAAAATACCATGGGCAAAGACGGAGGCATAACTCGATCATGGTCCACAATACGGCTCGACCTTATCCGGGCACTCATACTTTCTCTTTTTATTTCTATCATTTTTCAGGTTTCTTTTCCACAGGCCCCTCACAAAGGCCTCATCATCGATCCTTTCGAAGGATAAACATACCAAGGGGGCAAGCAGCATAGACGTGTGGCAGAAAAATCTAGATGATCTTCTTGACGATCACTTTGCTTGTTTGCAAGACCCGCACGCAGCTTCCCCTTGGTCTCGGCATGTTAAATAGCCATGTTGCTTATCGCATTATTTGTACAAATACGCTTTGACGTATCAACCAGATTATAATGGAAACAGCTTATGGCCCAACATATGTGGCATTGGCTTACTCCTTCATTACATTTACACTATTTTTATCAATTGCACCTGTACACTTTGGTACGACTTAACTCGCCAGGGGCTCCATTGCGCTCCATATCTTGGCAACAAGTCCAAACACTTTTTACAGTACAATTCGGCGCCCCGAATATTGCATTATATGCATCGTCTCCGAATCATGTCTTTGGTCAACAGTTGGGTTACCCGGCTCCTATGCTTGCTACATTATGTTCCGTTTTATCGGCTAAGGTAGTAAAGGGAGAACTACTACGATTGTGTTTCTGGTTCATCTGGATAAACACCTCAGTAGAGAAAGCCGAAAAGTGACTGTCATGATGCGGCGAGAGCTGGTCAGCTATTCGGTGGCTAAAATCTCTTGCGATTTTTTCCGCATTATGCGACAGATCGGCTTCCACCCGATCAGGTGTTTACAACCCCTAGCCCGGATAAACAAACTAGGGGCTACGCCTACACTCCTATTTGTCAAACTCCTATGTCTAAGTGAGGGTGATAAAGCCACACGGTCTAATTTCCTGGTTCGATGCACTGAACACCTCCTTCAAGGACCAAACTCTTGGGTCAAGTGTGTTTAGGTTCCAATCCGAACACCCCTGTACTATCTACATGGGGGCTGAAGCCAACGACTGGCCAACCCTCAGATCTAAATAAACGGCCACACGGGAGGAAATATTTTCAAAAAACAACAAGTAATATATTACATATAGGCTTTGTTCCATAATACATGACTGGATAAACAAGAATACATTCATTCAAAAATAATGTCCTTCGCACACTGGCCCGCTACAATGCAGGATCCTTCCAGGGCATCATCAAAATAGCGCTCGGGCGTGCGGTGCTCTTTGCCCTCAGGCGGCCCCTCGTTCGCAAGCTTGATGACGTTCATCTTCGCCCACTGTACCTTGACGCGGGCGAAGGTCATCCGCTCACCTTCGATGCAGGCCGATCGCTTTATGGCATCAAGCCGAGGGCAGGCATCGACCAGCCGCTTCACGAGCCCAAAGTGGCTGCTGGGCACGGCTTCGGCAGGCCATAAACGGATTATTAAATCCTTCATGGCCAGTCTGGCCACCCTATGCAGTTTGGACAGTTGTTTCAGCTGATCGCTGATGGCCACCGGATGCTCTGGCGCAAGGTATTGCGACCAGAAAAGCTTCTTTGATGAGCTCCCCTCTTTGGCTCGGAAGAACTCCACAACATCAGCCACACTGCGAGGTAGATCCGCAAACGCTCCTGGAGAACTCCAAATCCGGGTCAGTAAGAGGTACCTTTTCTTCACAAATTTGCTCTGCATAATAAAGTTCTTATCCACCGCAATTTACTTGGCCTCCTGGACTTCCCGGAGGGCGCCCTGGGCTTCAACCCGGGCCTCTTGTGCACTTTGGCGGGCCTTAGCAAGTTCGGACTCTTGGTTCGCAATCTTGCGCTCCAAGGACTCACATTTCCTTATGGCGTCCTCGAGCTCCTGCTGAACCTCCCCGACCCTTGACTCGTGTTTCTTGCGGGCGGCTTGTTCCTTCTCTGCTTTCTTCTAGGCCTCGCTCAGAGCTTTCTGGAGGGACTCCACCTCTGCCGCAGCTCCTATGAAGCATCATATTAACGTGATCAACACAAACAATTCTTATCATTTTAAGATCTGAATAGGACATTCCGTACCTTGTTTGTCCTCAAGCTGTTTTTTGACACAGCCGAGCTCTTCATCGGCCTGCTCCAGCCTCTGCTTCAGTTTGGATACTTTGGCAGAATGGGAGGTCGCAGCCAGCATCAATGCCTGCTTATTCACATAGACATATATGATTAGTCTTCTGCAAAAATTATTCAATCCTCTGTCCGGCCTTTCTTTTCGAACAACGGACAGAGTCTCAGGGGCTACTATCTGTACTGCGGTGTTCTTTTTACATAATTGTGTCACGTACCTCAAAGCCTATTAGAGGACTGGCGCAGGCTTCGGTCAGTCCGCTCTTAGCGGACTGAACCCTCTCAACCACCGTACTCATAAGGATACGGTGTTCTTATACAATGGAAGCACCTTGGAGTGCTTCCAGTAGAGTATCCGGTGCCTCCGGATGGACAGAGGTCACCGGCGGAATAGGTGCACCTCCTTCTTTCGAAGAAGGTTGCTTACCTGATTCCGGAGCTGTATGGGCCTCCGGAATAGTATTCTACTGGGGGCCGAATTGGATATGGCCCCCATTGCCAGTCTCCAGGGGGGTCTTGTAACACCCATGATGCGGCTATATCTCCCACGTGTCGGAGCATGACTTAGAGGCATAACCGCATAGTAGGCATGTCGCAAGAGGTGTAATCTTTACACATCCCATGTACTGAATAAGAATGGGATAAAGAGTTGGCTTACAGTTGCCACTTCACACAATACATGAATATAGCATTACATCATCCAGAATACAATCAAGGTCCGACTATGGAACCAAATAAAGAAAGACAACCCCTAATGCATAGATCCCCGATCGTCCCGACTGGGCTCCACTACTGATCAAATGGAAATGAAAAACAACACAATGAACACGAACTTCATCGAGCTCCCACTTGAGCTGGGTTTGCGTCGCCTGCACTGGTATCATCGGCACCTGCAACTGTTTTGGAAGTATCTGTGAGTCACGGGGACTCAGCAATCTCACACCTGCGAGACCAAGACTATTTAAACTTATGGGTAGGAGAGGGGTAATGAGGTGGAGCTGCAGCAATCACTAGCATATATGGTGGCTAACATACGCAAATGAGAGCGAGAAGAGAAGCAAAGCAACGGTCGTGAAACTAGAAGTGATCAAGAAGTGATCCTGAAACTACTTACGTCCAAACATAACACCAAAGCCGTGTTCACTTCCTGGACTCCGCCAGAAAGAGACCATCACGGCTACACACGCGGTTGATGCATTTTAATTACGTTAAGTGTCAAGTTCTCTACAACCGGACATTAACAAATTCCCATCTTCCCATAACCGCGGGCACGGCTTTCGAAAGTTCAAATCCTACAGGGGTGTCCCAACTTAGCCCATCACAAGCTCTCACGGTCAATGAAGGATATTCCTTCTCCCAGGAAGACCTGATCAGGCTCGGAATCCCGGTTACAAGACTTTCCGACAATGGTAAAACAAGACCAGCAAGACCGCCCGATGCGCCGACATCCTGATAGGAGCTGCACATATCTTGTTCTCAGGGCAACACCGGATGAGCGCTCCGTACAACTAAAACCAGCCCTCAAGTTTCCCCGAGGTGGCACTGCAAAGGACTCTAGTTCGGACCAACACTTAGACAAGCACTGGCCCGGGGGGGCTTAAAATAAAGATGACCCTCGGGAGCGCGACTCCCAAGGGAAAAGTAGGTGGTGGTGAGGCAAATGGTAAAACCAAGGTTGGGCCTTGCTAGAGGAGTTTATTCAAAGCGAACTATCAAGGGGTCCCCATAGCACCCAACCATGTAAGGAACACAAAATCAAGGAACATAACACCGGTATGACGGAAACTGGGGCGGCAAGAGTGGAATAAAACACCAGGCATAAGGCCGAGCCTTCCACCCTTTACCAACTATATAGTTGCATTAATTAAATAAGAGATATTGTGATATCCCAACAATAACCATGCTCCAACATGGAACAAACTTCATCTTCACCTGCAACTAGCAACGCTATAAGAGGGGCTGAGCAAAAGCGGTAACATAGACAAACAACGGTTTGCTAGGAAAGGTGGGTTAGAGGCTTGACATGGCAATATGGGAGGCATGATAAAGCAAGTGGTAGGTATCGCGACATAGCAATAGAGCGAGCAACTAGCAAGCAAAGATAGAAGTGATTTCGAGGGTATGGTCATCTTGCCTGAGATCCCGCAAGGAAGAAGAACGAGTCCATGAAGAAGACAAACGGATGAAGTCGAATGAATCCTCACAAACGCGACGGTATCGGAACCAACCCGAAGAAGCAACACCGGAAAGAAGCAAACCACATAGTAAACAATCAACACATCAACATGGCATGATGCACAATCGAGTATGATGCATGTCCGATTTAAATATGCATGGCATGGCAAAGTGCACAAACAATCCTACAAATTAAGTGGAGCTCAATATGCAACTCTGTTGCATAGTGATTAAAGACCACGTGACTTATTTAGTTCTCTCTCGTTTATGTACTCAACAATATTAAATGTTGGTTAGCATGGCAAGAGGTGAAGCATAAAGAAAACTACCTATCTAGGCAAGATTAAATGAGGCCGGAACAATAAACAACAAGTCCGGAAACTCCTCATGTGCATATTTTAAGGTTTGGTATTGTTCTGCCCTAAACACAATTTTAGAGTTATCAAACATGCAAAGTGATGCCACCATGTTAAACTAGGCATTTTTCTACCCCATTTACATATAAAATTTGTTATATTTGGAGCTATGGTTATTAAGTTATGAATTAAAGCATTTTAGCATGGCAATTGAGCAAATTTAATCAAACAACATTTTGAAAATTTTAAACATAGATGAAAGTGGCATATTATGGACCTACACAAAATTCTAAGCATTTTTCATATTTGAAGTTTTTACATATGATGCATAGTTTGAGATATACGATATGCATGAACCACAAGGAGTTTTCTGTAAAACTGGCAAACTCTGGATAAAAAGCAAAATCACAGAGCCTAAAAAAAGACTCTGGGCCGAATCTGGCCAGCCCA